>NW_027529442.1:4067424-4229916 GCF_008692635.1 Crocuta crocuta | reverse complement strand
TTCCTATTTTAGAGAAGGTATATGATTATTCTTACCCCATTTCTATCTCAGGGCTCTGTTGTGAGAAACAGCATAAAACAGTTGAGCTTCTATATCTGGCAGTGCTTTTTGAATGGTAAGCATTATTTAAGTGTAAAATAGGATTAGTTTCATTAAGTCAAAATTGGCCATGGAGAGAGCAGTGGCTTGGAAGACAGAGGGGGTCATGCCGTGGTTCTAAGCCAATGTGCACTGGAATGGTTGATAATTAGCTGTGCAACTTCTGTGAAAGGAGTGTACTGCCTTGGTCCAAATGGCATAATGCTTCACCAGGGGAGAGACCAAAGACTGTCTGGGAAAATGTTCTTCCCTCTCCAGCAAAGCTCTCGCTGGATCAATTACAATTAGATGGATGTAGATATGTGACTCTCCATCTGCCACCACCTGAGCTTTTAAGGGGGAAAAAAGGCATTTATAAACTTCTTTTTCAAAGTCTGGGTTGGATCAATTAGTATTAACCCTGCCTGTGCCCAAACCAAGAAAACGTAGTAAGTGGATGGTTGCTTTTCTTTGTTTAGTTATTGGGGTTGGGGGGAGGGTCTCAGTTTCAGGCATGGCAAAGAATGAACACATGTGCTGGAGACAGCAATAGAGGAGACGTTTGGGGGACGCTGAAGATGGCTGGTCTAGAGGGCGTTATGAAGAACCTGACCTCTCTTTTGGGTCATAATCAACTTGCCTCCAAACCCCAGATACTCTCTTTTGCTGTATCAATAGCCTCCAGCTTAGTAATGACTACGGCATGAGCTTTCTGAGGCTGCCATCACAAATTACCATAAACAGTTCTGGAAGTGAGAATTCTCCAATCTAAGTGGTGCCAGGGCCACACGGTCTCTGGGAGCTCCAGGGGTGAATCCATTCCTTGCCTCTTCCAGCTTCTGGTGGCTGTCCTGGCTGGCATCCTTGGGGCTGTGGCTGTATCATTTTAATCTCTGCCTCTGCCTTCATATCTCATTCTCCTCTGGGCGTATGATGGACTTTCCTCCACCTCACCCTTCCCAGGACACAGATTCCTGGATGGTCCACAATGCTTTCCTCAAGTCAACGTCCTTCACCTAATCATCCTGGGAAAGACTTTCTTCAAATATGATGGTCTTCACAGGTTCTGTGGGACAGAACCCAGACATATCTTTGGAGGGTGGCACCCTTCTACAAGCTACAATTATGGAAAAGACTTTAATGTGGAATATAAATCAGTTCAATCATTCTGATGAACAATTTGACATTTTTACTTTATTTTAAAAAATCTTCATCAAGTGCCTACCGCATGCTGGCAATGTTTCAAGGCCTTTCATCAATAAAAATGCAAGTACCTATGGTTTGTTAATTTTACTGCTTGGAATTTCCCTGTTTATAAAAAAAAAGGATTTTTTAGCTGGCTGCTGATGGTAGTCTTGTTTGTAGGAGAATAACAACTAAGATAAAACCAAAGAGCCCATTAAAAAGGGATTTGTTGGGAAATCACACCATGCCCACATTATTAAAAAGAATTGGTTATTAAAAAGTATTAGGCATATATTGATATGGAAAATATAGTAAGTGATAAAGTAAATATAGAATAAATACAGAATCTTTATTAAAATAAATAAGTAAAAATAAGCATCTCTACAGATAAACATATTGGTGTATGCATAAACTTTGGGGGGCAGTGAGAAATCATAGGGAACTGGTAATAGGGATTACCTTTTTTCATTTATTTTTACACATTTTTAAGAATATTTTTTAAAGTTTAAAGCGTTGCCTGGGTGGTTCAGTTGGTTAAGCATCTGACTTTGGCTCAGGTCATGATCTCACGGTTCGTGGGTTCAAGCCCCGCGTTGGGCTCTGTGCTGACAGCCAGCTCAGAGCCCGGAGCTTGTTTCAGATTGTATGTCTCCCTCTCTCTCTGACCCTCCCCTGTTCATGCTGTCTCTCTCTCTCTCAGAAATAAATCAAACATTAAAAATTTTTAAATAAAGAGTATTTTTTAAAGTTTATTTATTTGTTTTGAGAGAGAGGGAGAGAGCACAATAAACAGAGGAGGGGCAGAGAGAGAAAGAAAGAGGGAGAGGGAGAGAGAATCCCCAAGCAGGCTCCACACTGTCAGCTCAGAGGCAGACACAGGCCTTGAATCAAGGAACTTTGAGATCATGACCAGACCCAAAACCAAGATTTGGATGTTTAACAGACTGACCCCCCAGGTGCTCTAGGAATGACCTTCTTAGAGAAAGTCTGGAGGAGAAAGGGAAATGCAGAGATGCTACACTTGATTTTAGTCCAAAGGCCGAGAAGCAATGGGAAATGCAGAGATGAAGGGTTACTTTTCTTTCATCTTACTTTTCTTTCCATGGTTTTACAGACTGTTGAATTTCCTAACCTGGCACATATGTTATTTTCATTTTTTAAATAATGCAATCAGGGATTAGCTGGTAATGAGAATGTAGGACAGTCATTTCTTTTTCTAATACTTTATTTTGGAATTTTATAAAAAGTCTGCGGCTTTTCTTTCAAATCAACTTGAAACTAGGTTCAGCTCTTTGTGTGCCGGGGATAGCTTCCTCCTTGATTTGTATAATTACTGGCTCTTCCACCTGGCTCTTTTTCTCTTTGAGAAATCGATTATTCTCAAGTTAGGTCTTCAGGACTTAGCAGCTAAACCTCTTAACTTTTCTCTCTTGATTTCTAACCCAGTGAATTATTGTTCTGTCTTTTCAGAGAGTTCTTCTACCTGGTCTTCCGGGTCACTAATCTGAGTTTCAAGAGTGACCACCCTACCTTTCAGCCCAAAGACTGATTTTTTAAGTTTTAAAATTATATTTTTAGTACCAGGAAGAGGTGTGTGTGTGTGTGTGTGTATGTGTGTGTGTGCATGGAAGGTGTGCACATGTGCACACTACACATGATTCTAAGTCATCTTGGTCCTGTTTGTGTTGAAATCGTGTCTGCCTCAATTCCATAGAGGTCTGTTCTGAATATTTTCTTTTTCTTCCTCAAGGTTCCTGGCTCCCTTAGACTCTTGGGTCCCTTGAGCTTCTTGTCATTTGCCTATCTGCTTTGGGGCTGAGGCTGAGGAACTGTGGGCTTTCTGAGCAGCAGTGGGGGCATTGATGTCACTCTGTCTATGAGCTGACGGTAGAGCAGCAATAGGCCATCACCTCCCTCATGACACCAGGGCTTCCCCTGGCCTCTCAGTTCCAGGGACAGAGGGACCTTATTCCATGTCCTTTGAGTACCTCTCTGGGTGTCCAGAAGACATGGCATCCCCTGGTTGGGTAATGTCCTGCTCTCTCTGGCAGTGAGGAGGGGGCCAGGAGTCTAACCTCCAGGAGTGGGACCCTTTCATTCAGCATTATGCAGTAGTGCTCTCGGAGTATCTTTAGTTCTCTTGTTCAGTGGGGAAAAGTCTTCAGATTTTCAGTCACTCCCTCCATGCCTTATCTACATTCAATCTGAAGCTGCCACAGCCATGACCTCCAGTCATGACCCCTAGCCAACTTATAGACGTAGGAGTCTAGACTCCAGGAGCAGACAGCCTAGCTGAGGCCAGCCTAGATCAGCCAGCCTTTAGCTAGCCCTCAGTCATGTGACCTACAATAGTAAATCATTGCTGTTTGAAGCTACTCATTTGTTACACAGCAAGAGCTAACTGATATCAGAAAGCAGGTGGGATATTATTTTTTTATATTTCTCTCTATATTAAAAAAACATACACAAATAAGTAAATTGAGACTGGGGTGCCTAGGTGGCTCAGTCAGTTGAGAGTCCGACTTCAGTTCAGGTCATGATCTCGTGGTTCGTGGGTTTGAATGAGACCTGCATTGGGGTCTGTGCTGACAGCTCAGAGCCTGGAGCCTGCTTTGGATTCAGTGTCTCCATCTCTCTTTGCCCCTCCTCCACTTGTGCTCTCTCTGTCTGTCTCTCTCTCAAATATAAAGAGACATTAAGAAAATAATAATAAAAAATAAAAATTGAGACCAAAGAAAATATTTAAAAGGTGAGAGAGATCTGATATAATTCCATGAAGATGAAATTATAGGGCTTAAGAATTTAAAAGGATTATTGGACTGTATTTTGCTCCAAGGTAGGAGCCATGACCCACCCAAAATTCCATGCTGTAGCACCTGGCCCAAGAGAAGGCCCTCACAAACAGTGATTAAATAAATTACTCTCAAAATATTCCTAGGCAAATCCTTGAGAAGAATTTCCCCTACAACATTTTTCAGTGTTGACCCTGGGTCTGATTAAATATCTTCATGATGGGGAACTCACTACTTACCAGGAAGCTCTTCCTTTGTGGAATAACAATAATTATTAGAATTATTTTATTAGAGCAAGGAGGAAATCTAGTTGACACTGTTAAGTCTAAGCTAAATAATTCAAAAACATGTTTTTTCCTTGTTAAGAAACCCCTTTGGATGAAATGGGCATATTTTCACTAGCTGATAAGAAAGGTACTGTGAGCCACAGCATCTGCATAATTGCTTCCATTCATTATTGTTACCTTATATTTCATCCAGCTCCAAAATTATACTCCTTCATCTATAATAAATGATTTACTTTCAGTTGGAAAAAGCGAAATGATCCCTTTGGATCAAAATTACCTAAGAATGTAATTAACTGTAACTCATTGTGGTAGCTCATCATATTAACTCTCTTTGGATGGCTCTAAATAAGAGGAATTGGCAGTTTTATTGTGTTCTTGATGTATTGCAAAAATTGCTTACTAGGACACATGACTACAAGGCCAGTCCAGAGACTCCATTGGATCCAAAACAAATTTAATTTGTGTTTATTGTAATGAACAATAACATTAGACTTAAACAGCTCCTATTTAGCATTATGCAGTGTTTTAACAGACACCAACCTACCTGATTATAGGTAACACTTAAGGATAAAGACTGTCAGTTGAGTTCTTTACCTCTCCCATCCTTTTAGTGTTAAGAAGTCTTTACTCAATTTCTATAAAATGATTACTAAGACATCTAATGCATAGTGTTTGAGAAAAGTCATCAGTTGTATTTATTATAAATACTACTACTACTCATATTTTTCCTAGCTGCTGGTGCTATTGCTGTTATCAGCAGTGTGAGTTTTCTTGCTCACACAATCTGCTGGATCCTCAAACTCCTCCCTACCAGCACTTTCAGGCTCTCCTTCCAGGACAGAATTTGGTTGTTTTAATCTAGTCCAAGAAATATTGTAGCTATAGCTTCTTGCCTGACTTCTAAGGTCAAAGGTAATTGAGGCTTCGCAGAGAGGGCTAGGTAGAATGCCAAAGGCTTCATTATTTTAGCCCTGGGCTCCTCTGGCTTGACTATAGAGACTGAAGGAGTCCATGGGCTGGTGGTATAAACATAATTAATTGGGTAAAAGCCAAATCCATCAAGCAAGAAGGGCAAACTCAACAATTTCAGGACTGAAATGATCCAATACTTATGGCTCGTCTTCTTTGTTGTGTTCCAGCATCAAGCTCCATGCTTGTGGCTCATGGTGACTATTTCTTAAGTGAATATGGAATTAACAAAAGAAGGTGAGGTTTCCTATCAAACCAAAGGAATGTTTCCATGCTTAATTCAGCCCAATGGAGAGTTAACTAGATGGCAGGCATGTTCCATTCCCTGTTCGATTTATATGGTTTTCAGCTTTCTTCCAGACCCAGGGTATTCTCAAGTGTCACCGTGATACGGCAATTAGAAATCTTAGCCATTGGCCCCTGTTTATCATGCAGGGCTGCCGAGTACCTGGTGCAGATGCTGCCATTCTGCATGTGGGCCATGGTAGACACTGTACATTGACTGCAGCATGCCTTTGTGCTGAGTGTGGCCGCACCTGGTGGTAGACCTGGAAATGTACCACCCTATTCCCTTTAGGGAGGGTTTGCTGTCCAGCTTCAGGGAGTGTGGTGAGCAGCATCTTTGAGGTCAGCCTCAGCTGCAGAGAAACCCCTGCTGGGAAGTCGTGCCGTTTCCAAGTCATGCCACTGACGATGCCCGGTGGATGGCTAGGGGAGTGGGTGATCATAAGCCCAGCCGTTCCAGTGCACTCAGGCAGCTCTGATGGGAGAGAGTCCACACCCCTCCCTTGCATCCCCAGGTTGATTGAGGCTTTGTCAGGCTTGTTTTGTGCTTCGTCTTCTCCCTCTGCCCCTTCCTGCTTCTTCTCCCTTCTCGTCATAGCTTTTGATCCCTGATAAGCATCTCATACCCGAAGCCTGTTTCAAGATCTGTTTCCAGAGAACCCGACCCGGCAGTCACCACCACTGGCTTGGAGCTGACGGGTGGAATTCAGCTCATTTTCCATGCCTGTTTTTCCTAAGGCCAATGCTCACTGATAGGTTGTATAATCGAGATACTCAGAACATTACAATAATTTCTAAAGACAAGCAAGCCCAAATTCTCCTTTGGCCCGCCGGCCATGGAGAATACAGCCAAGTGTCAGTGGGTGATCTGACTCACTTGAGCAAAAGCACATACCTTCCTTCAAAGCATTCAAATAATCCCCTTCATTGTCTAAGACAGGGCTTCTCAGCCTTGGCACTATTGACATTAAGGGGCTGGGTAATCCTCTGTTGTTGGGGGCTTTCCTGTGTGTTGTAGGATGTTTAGCAGGCCCTGGCCTCACCCCTAAATGCCAGCAGTCCCATCCCCCACCAGATGTGACAACTGAAGATGTCTGGAAGCATTGCCAAATGTCTCCCTGGGGGCAAAATCTACCTGGCTGAGAGCCAGTCATCTAAGAGTTTGCCTGGGAAGTTAGCCACCCGGTAAGGGAAATGAACCCCTTCCAGCATGTTTTGAAACACCCCTTCTCCACAGGCTTTGATCCTCATTCCAATGGGGGGCAACGACTCTCTGAATTAATCATCACCGCAATGGAAGAGAGGTGGATGACTCCCCTGTTTTCTAGTTAAAGAGGCTGAATTCCTGGGAAGGCTTCTGCCTTCTGTGCCAAATCTCTCAGGACTATCCCCCAACTCCCACACCCTGGTCTTTGGAGGCGTCTGCCACCCCCAGGCGCTTGTCGTCCTAGGTGGCAGTTTCTGTTTACATACCAGGGAAGGCTGCATTTCTGGCCATTTGAGAGCACCCAGGGCTGGTTTTCTGTCCCCAGCGCTAATTCGCCACATGAAAGGAGCAAAGTCATCTACTTAAAAAGCAAATGGAACAATGGGTTTCCCCAAGGAACTTCCAAAAATAATTAGCACTGAAATATCATTGGAACATTCGGGATCAGATGTGAGGGTCCACATGTGTGCGCAGACTTATTTACTTTAAAATTTTCACTTTTTCTCTTTTTCCACATAATATTCAGAAAATAATCTTCTGGACCTCTTTCTTCAGCACATGCAAATGAAATATAAATTTTATAATGCAAAGAGGACTGTAATGTGACATCGTTGTGTTATTCTCTTTACTTATAAATACAGGCTGAGCCCGTATTTTTTGTCTTTACTTCCCCTTTCTTTGGTGATGACTGTCCCTTCATTTACAATGCAGCATTCTGAAAGAGAAAGACTTTTCTCAGACCTGCCCTACCTCTGATTTTTCAGAGGGAACAAGTAAAGGTTGGGATTGTGCGATATGCTGACCCCACTCCCACCCACAGATTCCCACTCCTGCCTCACCCCCACCAGCTCTGGGGACGGCGTGCTAACTCCGACTCCCTTCACAGCCTCGTCTAGAGAAATTGAAGGCTGAATCCTGAAGGAAATCTCTGCTGATAATACAATAGCTGCACAGGGAGCTTCAAAATAACATCTGCAGCGGTTAAGTGCATAGCACGTTAAAGCCGCTTACATAATACCTATCAATCTATAGGATTTACAAGGTAATAGAAAACTTTTCTTACAAAATCAAACTTTTCCTGTCTTTCAAGGTAAAGTTTTTTTTATTTTTATTTTTTTTATTTCTAGGAGAGAGAGAGAGACAGCGTGAGCAGGGGAGGGTCAGAGAGAGAGGGAGTCACAGACTGAAACAGGCTCCAGGCTCTGAGCTGGCAGTCAGCACAGAGCCCGACGCGGGGCTCGAACCCACGAACTGTGAGATCATGACCTAAGCGAAAGTCGGACGCTTAACCGACTATGCCACCCAGGTGCCCCTCATGGTAAAGTTTTTAATAAAGATGTTCTGCCCTGGCCTTTGGGAGTGCACTTGCAGCGGGAGGGGAGGACTAGAGAGAGATGCCTACATTTTCCGGGGGGCACTGGGGACGTATGGCTTCAGTTGCCGGCCAGCAGTAGATTATTATTAATTAGTCCTGTGACCTTGGGCCAATCACTTCCTCTCTCGGGGTCTCTACTTCTTCCTCTGTACAAACACTCTTTTTTTTTTTTAAACCAAATACATATTTGGCTCTTACTCTGAGCCAAGCATAGTCTGGTGCTATGGAAATGGCATAGGACAGCTGTGTTCTGTGTCCTCATGGGGTTTACTGTCTAGCATCAAGCTGTCCCACTATGAGGACCACAAGCCACATGTGGCTATTGGACACTTATACTGTGGCTGGCCCAAACTGAGTCATGCTGTAGGTATAAGCTACCCACTGGATTTTGAAAACTTAGTATAGAAAGGTAAAACATACCTTTAGTAACTTTTTATATCCATAACATGTTGAAATGGTCCTATTTTGGATATTGAGTTAAATAGAATATCTGAATGAAGTTAATTTCTTCTGCATCTTTCCATTTTTCAACTGCAAGAACATTTAAAGTGATATCTATGGCTTGCATTTTAGCTCTCTTAGGCAGTGCTGATCTAAAGGGGCGAGGCAATACATATCATGTCCACATGCGGTTATGCTGTTGGAACGGTGCTGGAGCTTAGGAAGAAGGTTCTGCTCTGAGGACAGCCAGTGGGGGCTTGTGACCTTGTCGGAGGGGTTCGCTGAAGGAGGCGGAAGAGTGAGTCAGGTGAAGAGGAAGAAGAAGGACCTCCCTGGACAAAAGATCAGCAGATACAAATTGGCAAGTTTGAGGAAGAGAAGGAGGGCTTCGTGTGGCTGGAGTTGAGAGGGAGAGGATGTGGAGAGAGGTGGGGGAGGGCCGCCGGCCCATGTGTTCCTGACGAATTGTTCTGGGAGATGAGCAGAGGGATGGCATGATCTGTGCATTAAAAAATCAAATGGTTCTGGCTGAAGAGTTGGCATAATCCTTAGGGAAATGGACGGATCCAGTTATCTCCCTGGTGGTATTTTGGGCAGGATCTTGCCAAGGTTCCTTCCCAGGTGAAGCTGTCATTATCGCTGACCTCAGGAACTGACTAAAGTCGGGGAGACAGAGCCACACAAAGCTCCCTCCATAACACAGGGGAGGCAGCTTTCTAACAAGGGGCCCAGGAGAACTTGAGGAGCCAGATTGAGTTGGGCCTGGAAGACGGTGTAGGATTTCATGAGCAGAGAAGGGAGGGCAGGCTCTTCTAGGTAATAAAAATAGCTGCCAGGAGACAGCGTGAGTTACTGTATTCCAGATTCTTTACAGGTGCTCCACAGGCATTGTCTCAATGTTTAAGCAACCGTGTACGGTAGGCACTGTTATCTTCATTTCACAGATGACACTGACATTTGGGGGTGAAACGACACGTCTCGTCTACACACAAATAGTTGTTGCACCATTGTAGTAAACAGTGGGCCAAAAATTGGAGCATAAGTTGGTCTGACTCCAAAAGCCCTGCATTTCAAATGTATGTTGAAAAATAAAAGTCGAATACCATGTGTTTTCTTTGTTTTGTTTTTTGTTCTTTACATTTTAAGAAGTGTTTCAAAAATGACATTTAGCCAATGTGCCAATGTGCCAGCCTGTGAGTGTATAGTGGTTATGAGCACAGAGGCTCTGGCCAGACTTTCTGGGTTTAAATCCAGGGCCTAATACTTCATTTCCATGTCTCAGTCTTCCCATCTGTAAAATAGGGGTGACAAGAATGGCTTCTTCTTCAGGGTGGTGGTGAGGATTAAAAGACTTAATTCTTGTAATGTTGGTTATTCATTTAGCCCTTGCCATGTCTCTGTTTTGTCCATTTTCCAGATGAGTTAAGTTTGTTGCCTAAGGTTACACAGAAACTATGTGGCAGGGCCAGGATTCAAGCCATGCCCTTTCCAACTCCAGTGCCCTGTGTTACTTCTTCAGTTTGGGTTGTGGCAATGAGGATTCATATTCTAGGTCTTTCTTTCTTTCTTTTTTAATGTTTTATTTATTTCTGAGAGAGAGAGAGAGAGAGAGAGAGAGCATGAACACAGGAGGGGCAGAGAGAGAGGGAGACACAGAATCCGAAATAGGCTCCAGGCTCTGAGCTAGCTGTCAGCACAGAGCCCAATGCGGGGCTCGAGCCCACAAACCATGAGATCATGACCTGAGCCGAAGCTGGACGCTCAACTGACTGTGCCACTCAGGCGCCTTTTCTTTTCTTTCTTTCTCTCTTTCTTATAATAAGAGCTTTCTATTTTTAATTTTTAAAAAAATGTTTATGGATTTATTTTGGGAGAGACAGCACAAGCAGGGGAGGGGCAGAGAGAGGGGGATAATTTCAAATAGGCTCCATGCTGTCAGCACAGAGCTCAATAGGGGGCTCAAACCCACAAAACTGTGAGATCATGACCTGAATTGAAATCAAGAGTCAGGTGCTGATCAGACTGAGCCACCCAGGCATCCCCTGCCTCGATCTTTTCTTAGTGGGCTAATTTCCACTGCTTTCCATCAGAATGCTTACAAATAAGTCAAAAGTGCCTCTTCCCATTCTTCTGCTTCCTGCCCATGTCCATCCCTTACCTTCTCCCAAAATGATGGGCAATGCATTTGCAAGCCTCATGTTCCAGCCAGAACCATCCAAACTTTAATCTCCTCCACAACACCCCACCTTTCCTTTTTTGTCTTATTCCTGACATTGCCACCTGAGCTTAACTGCCTGGAAAAGATTCTTGTGAAGCAACGTAGGGACAATTCAAGGTGTGGAGAGACCTGGAATAGGAGTAGTGGCTTAGCTCAAGTCAATGCTGAGCTACAGCAGAGATCAGAAAAAAAAAAAAGAAGGCATCATTCTGGAACCAGTTATAACCTTGATCTTCCCAGAAAATGTGTGGTGCTCGGTCTGGAGAGTGGTAACAATAGACTTCTATTCACTTATACAACTTGATTGTCTGCTTCAGGCACCTGCAAGCCTTCGCTTAAAGGGCCAGAGGGTTAAGTACTTGAGGTTCAATATTTTCCATAAAGGGCTGAAGGGTTTAGGATTTTAGGCTTGGCAGGCCATTGTGGCCTTGTCACAATTCCTCCACTCTGTCACTGTAGTTCAAATAGCATAGAAGAGACACAACCAGTGATTGTGGCTGTATTCCAAAAATTTGGTGATGGATACTAGAATTTGAATTTCATGTCACTTGCACATGTCATGATATATAGTCTTTGATTTTTTTCAACCACTTAAAATGCAAAAACCATACTTAGCTCATAGGCTGGGTTTGGCAAACTGGTCATATTTTGCCAGTCCCTAGTTTACTCTGTGCCAGGTGCAGTGTGAACAGATAGACACAGCCTTTATCCTTATAGAACTTATAGGAGGTTGTTCAGTTTTCTCAAAGTATGTTCCTTTGTTTCATACAAGAATCCTATGTTTCAGCAAGAATAGTATCTTTTGGGTGCCTGGTTGGCTCGGTCAGTAGACCATGCAACTCTTGATCTTGTTCAAGAGTTCAAGCCCCACGTTGGGTGTAGAGATTACTTAAAAAATAAAATATTAAAAAAATAGCATCTGTGCACAAAAATGTTTGGGAAATACCTAGTTTAAGCAAAATTTGTTTACTACAGGACTTCTCAGAGCCTTTAACATACTAATCCATGCTGTGAATTTCCAAGAGGGGAATGTGGTAAGGGATATTTGCAAGGCCAGACTTATTTGACTACAGAGCCTTTCTACATATAGAAGACTTTCCACATGGATGTTCCTTGGAACACACTGAGAGGAAAGCTTTTCTTTTTAAATAGGAAGACGTTATTTGCCAAACCCTCCCTCCCCTCCCTGCTGCTGAACCGAAAGACAATCCTGAAATTGATGTCTCCTTCCTTCTAGGGTCATGGTTCTCTCTCCCAAAGGTCAGGCAATGTTTTAGAATTATATCCACTCTTTTGCTAAAAAGGTAGGAATAATAAGAAAGACTCATTTGGCTATTTTCTAAAGCACATTGCATTACTTCCCATTTGGTTATATAAACGCCTGGTTGAATTGCTTGGTAATTTCCATGGCTCTCATTCCTTACGGTCCCCATGACTCCTCTCAAGCTCACCCCCTCATCAACTGCTGGATTTGTTTCCAATTTTGCTCTTCTCGGTTGTGTAATTGCTGCTTTAATAATTAAACTTCAAAGCTCATCTGACCCGAAGTTCTTTGGGGCCAAGGCCCACATGCTGAAAGAGGCTGAAACAAGCCTGGGAAAAGCTCCTACACTTTAAACCAAGGTGTGAGTTGTTAAAAGCAAACACGAATGCTAGGATTTAGTGAGACCAGTTTCGATTAGAATCAGAGAGCCTTTCAAGAAACTCATATAATATGAATGATTCTCAAGGCCTCAGGTATGGAAGGACTTAAGAGTAGAGTCATATCTTATGTGGGAGTTAGTGTTTAAAATCAGCAAATAAGGCAAAAAAATGTGTAGATCCAAAATTACCCTGGAAAATCCTTTAAATCATCAAAAAAGTATGAAAAAAACATGACTTTGTGTTTATTCTGTAGCCTCTCAGAAAATCTAAAAAGCTACAAAATCATTTTTCCCTCTAGTGTTGTATGAGCTCCCTGTTTCTCAGCTTTGCACCAGGTGAGGCAACTGGCTTGTATTTAGAAACCTTGCTGCACCAAAACCCCCTGGGCTTCGGTGGTGGTGAATTTCCTTGAGAGATATGCCCCCCTGATGTGGCCTCTTTGCCCTGCAATGTCTTATCATAAATGAGTTTAGATAAAAAACACGGGAAAGTGTGGTTTTATTTTTTATCTGTCCTCCTTGGAGGGGCTCTGGATTTCCTTTAAGTTCATTTATCACTATCATAATGTCCTTGGTGTTGTGACCTGGCTGAATGCTCTACCCACCACCCAGCAAAGATCCTGAAAAGGACACAGGTACAATGTAAGGATAAGGAATATTGGTAAGGTCCACTTAAGCTAGAAGGGTAAAAAGAAAAGAATAAATGAGGTGACATGAAGCAAAATACTTATCTTAATACTCTCATTGGCTCTAGACTCCATCCCTTTCTCCACACATATACACAGAGTAGAAGGAAGGAGGAAGATGTACTGTTTTTGGAAGGTAAATCCACTTATTATGGGATACAACTCCGGGTCCCTGACTTTAGAGTCCATACCTTGATCTGTACTCTATAGCATGAACACATCTTTCCCCTTGGAGTCACCAGAGGGGATGCCTAGATGTGGCTGGAAAGGTCTTCGAAGCTGTGGCCAATGCTCCATCACTGGCCTATTGCCACCAGCTGATATCTGGAGCGATCTCAGACATGGTCTCACAGACAAGGTAGTATTGGAACAGAATCCTTAGAATAAGTAGAAGTTAGGTATGCTTGAGCACTGTAGGTGGGACTTTGAAATGCCCTTTCTGGAAGAGGGAGCATTTTAAAACAAAGGCAGGGAGAAGAAGTCCTCTAGGTAGGGACCTGCTCTAAATCAGCTTTATTTCCCTAGGATCAAAGATCACAGAAGGTCTTTAATCACACTTACTGGGATAAATGGCATTGGTAGGGGAGGGTGAACATTTTTATGTGGCTAGAGCACAAAGAATATAAAGATGATTCAAGGGAAAGAAGGGCCTTGTATGTTGTCTGTAGAAGACAGAATAATGGCCCTCAAAGATATTCACATCCTGATCCCTGGGTGTGTTAGGTGACATGGCAAAGGGGAATTAACAGATGGAATCAGATTTGATAGTCAATGGACCTTAAGATGGAGATATTATCCTGAATTATCTGGGTAGGCCCAATGTTATCACATGTTCTCAAGAGTGGAAGAGAGAAGCAAAAGAGAGAGAGAACCAGAGAGATGGCAACGTGAGGAAGACTCAGCCTGATGTCTCCATCTAAAGATGGAAAAAGGAGCTGCTAGCCAAGGAATGGTGTGGCCTTTTGAAGACTTGAAAAGGCAACAAAATGTATTCTCCTCTAGAGCCTCCAGAAGAAATGCAGCTCAACTAACATCTTGAATTTAGCCCAGCGAGCTCCATGTCAGATGCCTGACCTCTAGAACTGTAAGATGATAGATTTATGGCAGTGTAAGCTACTAAGTTTGTGGTGGTTTATTACAATAGCAATAGGAAACTAATACAGTATCTCAAGGAGAGTTTGTATGTCTTGCAAGGTGGAGCCATGGGTAAGCCCAAATTCTTATCATAGAATCTTGGGTAAATTCTATTTCATCAAGTAGAGCAACTTCACTCATTGGAACTTTTTGTGATAATAAAACTGTTCCAAATTTGTGCTGTCCAATATGGTAGCCACTAGCCACATGTGACTGTTGGGCATATTTTTAAATGAAGGCTAGTGTGACTGAGGAACTAAATTTTAAATTTCATTTTAATTGATTTAGATTTAAATTGAAACAGCTTCATGTGTCTAGTGGCTGTCATACTAGACAGTAGAGTCTCATGGCCTTGAGTTTTTCATATAAAGAGGAATAATGGAACCTATCTCATAGTGCTGCTATTTATTAATCAATACATGTTAGCTAATGTAAAATAACATTTGGGCTATGTTCAGGAGGAATGAAAGTATTTGCATCCAGCATTTGTGCAAGGATGTCTCATTTTTTGGTGGGCCGGATTTATGTCTGACATCATTGGAAAACAGAGAAATTTGTCATGATCTTCCATGATCTTTCTCTTTAGCAGACTGAATAAATTTGCTGCTCTATTGATGTTTTTCATGCACTTCCCTCTTTAACTTTTGCTTTTTACTTTTTTTATTTTTTTATTTTTTTTAATGTTTTATTTATTTCTAGGAGAGAGAGAGAGAGAGAGAGAGACAGTGTGAGCAGGGGAGGGTCAGAGAGAGAGGGAGATACAGACTCTGAAACAGGCTCCAGGCTCTGAGCTGGCAGTCAGCACAGAGCCCGACGCGGGGCTCCAACCCACGAACCGCGAGATCATGACCTAAGCGAAAGTCGGACGCTTAACCGACTAAGCCACCCAGGCGCCCCGCTTTTTACTTTTTTAAATGTTTATTTATTTTGAGAGAGACAGAGAGAGAGAATGATCAGAGGAAGGGCAGAGAGGGAGGGAGATAGCGAATCTCAAGCAGGCTCTGTGCTCTCAGTGCAAAGCCTGAAATGGGGCTCAAACCCATGAACTGTGAGATCATGACCTGAGTCAAAATCAAGAGCCAGATATTTAACCGACTAAACCACCCAGGCACCCCTAACATTTTAAATAACACTGGAGCTTCTCTTCTAACCATGTGCAACATTTCCATATTCGTCTACACTGGCTTCAAGATCGGAGTGAGTTGGTATTCATGTTTGGCTACCTGTAACAGGAGGAGGGCATCCATGGCTTGTCTACCAGCTCCATGATGTTTATATTCTTTCAGACCCTTTGTCTTGTCTGCCTCTTCGTCTCCCATACTTCCTTCTCCTATTCCTCAGTTCTTGCTTTGCCTTTGGACTCCTGTCCCTGTTCTGGGCAGGTGGGAAGAAGACAAGCATTTCATTTTGAGATTTTGCCTTTTTATTTATAGAGAAAAGCCCTCCTCAGGAGTTTTTATTTCATTGGCTGGAGAATGTGTCACATAGATACCACTAGGTCCTAACGATTCTGGGAAAGGATGCATTGTACTTTCTAATGTGTAGAGTAGAGGAAGAGGAGTTGGGTGGCTTGGGTATCTGGTGAGTCAACCAANAAATGTGCCCTCATGGGGCTTAAAGTCTAGTTTGGGGAGATGGACATTAAATGATTTAATATACTTCTCTCTCTCTCCACACACATATATGCTTATATAATAATTATATATATTATATTATATAAATGATTATATGCATTATACATCTTATACATACATAATTTACATATATACACACACACATAAAAATACATTAGTGATGATGATATAAAGGAAGAGGCCAGAGCCCTAGGAGGGTATCAGAGCAGATTCCTCACCTAGTGTGGTGCTGAGGGTTTCAGGCAAGCTGTCCTGGGGAAGGAACTGACATGGAGGGTGAGTAGGGAGGGACAAATGTCAGCGAGAAGGGATAGAGAAGGCTGTGAACACCTGAGGGGCCCGATAATTTATGAGGGTCTGAGACCAGCTGAGTTCATTCAGGGGAGAGTAATGCAGATACTCATTATGCAGACTGACTTTATAGTCAATAGTAACATAAAGATACTAAGGACTGAAATGTATGGAGAACATTTCCACATGCCAGACTCCATGCTAAGAACCCTATATAAAGGATGTGAGTCCTATAACTTTGAGGTAGATTATCATTATTACCTCATCTCATAGATGAGGAAATTGAGGCACAGAGATGCTTAATAATATATCCAAGGTCACAGCAGAGTCATGATTTGAAGGCAGACCCTCAAGATTTCAAAGGCCACACTCTGACTGAACCTTTGTTCTGAAACCACTTGGAAATCATGTGACATGAGAAATTGTTGAGGGACGTGGATCCTGAAGCCTGAACTTGCCTACCAATCCACTTCCTTGTGTTCCGTCTTAGCAAATGGCACTACAGTCCTCTCTCACTGGCTCACCCGTGACATCTCCAGTCACTTCTGGACTCATTGTTCACCATGGCCAGGACTTGTCAGTTTCACCTGCTCAGTTTACCTGAGCGGCTCTCCTCCTTTGTCTTCAAAGCGGCCAGCGAGTCGAGGCCACCACCGTCTTTCTCCAGGATTCCTGTTCACAGTTTCTTAGTGGGTCCTCCTGCCCTCATGTTCAGCCCTCCAGTGCATCCTCCATCCAGCCCTCCGCCCAAAAGATCTTATTAAAATTGGAAATCTTCCATTCCCCCTCACTAACATGTAACACCTACCAGATGCCAGGCACGCCTTTAAGGGATCTACAACGNTTGGTCTATGCCAGAATCTAGGCAGAAACTCTGGAAGAAAAGATTTTCTCTCGTTTATAAAAAGAATTTTAACTTTTTTGAAGGCCTGCCTGTAGTTATGTTCTGTGCTGTGCATTTCAGGGGATCTAGGCACAAAGTCTAACCTGATTTTGTCTCACCATTTCTTGTTCCCTAGATGCTCTATGGAAAGGAGTTCTTTCCTCTTGGTAACAAATTGCCCGCTCCAAGGGCTGTATGTCTCTACAGATTCAGGTGTTCTATCTTAACTTCTTCTCATGGGCCTGAGTTTTTAGATTTTACAAGGAACTGGGAAGGGAAAAGCAAACTCTCAGGATAGTACTGGACCTGTCCCCTAGCCTAATAAAAATACAGATTGAAAGAGGAGTTGTTTCTAAGTAAAAATTTCTCTCTCTCTCTCTCCATATACACACAGGGGTGTATATATGTGTCTACGGTTGTCTGTATGTGTGTACACACATGTATGTATGTGTATGTGTGTATACCTGCACACACACACACACACACACACACACATACACGTTCTGATCTTCCAGTGCTTCTTATTTTCTTCTGTATTCATAGTTCCTTCACCTTAACAAGTGTTTGTTTATGTTTCTTTGTTGGATGTCACTTGTAATTGCCTGCATATTTTCCTTCATGTATCCTCTTCAGAAATATTAATCTTTACACTTTCCAACATCAATAGCCTCAGTGTTTGGGGATTTGAAATGAAACACGAGTCTATTGCTCACTCTTTAAAAAAGACTCACCTTCAAGAAAGGTGGAATTTAATTTCATTTGACTGGGCTTGTGGGTTGGCAGATTGTTGGAACTATTTTGGAAATTAGGTTTTGCTGATTTTCTGGGGAGAGAATATGTATACTCTAGGGCCATGTGCCACAGGCAGGAAGCGATGCTTTTTGAAATGAAGACAAGCAGAGCCATTCACCCTGGGCAAATCACAAGCAATCATGAAACTCCCAGGATTCAATTAGATTTGTCACAACTTTGGTCTAGCGGAAGAAGAATGTATTATCCCCTGAAAGCCCTCAAATTGCATTCAGTTTGTTGAGTGCTGAGTATTCCTGAACTTTAGGCTTAGAGGCTGGTTGGCAACTTCATGTCACATAGTGGAGATCAACCTAACTCCCTTGTAAAGCCCTGTGGGTTTTCTATCATATCCTTTTGTGATGAAACAGAAGTGCTCTAGACCCAGCCTGCTCAGTCCCCAGCTCTACCATTGGTGGTGTGACCTGCTGTGAGTAATTGAGCCCCTCAAATCCTGGCTGTCTAATAAAGAGGACAAAAGGACCAAACACATAGAGTTACTGTGAAAATATTAATAGATATAGTGTATAGGAAGCACTTTGGAATAGAAGCTGGTCTATAGTAAATAACAGATGTTTCATTATCACCTGTGTTAACTATTAGTCTGTAAACACTTGTCTTACATTCGACTGTATTTCTTGGACTTCCTCTGGTACCTGGCATTGAGTCAGCATTCAGTAAATATTAGTTGAGTAAAGAAATAAATAATTTGGACAAAGGGAAGGTCGTGAAGGAACTAAAAGTCAAATAATGAAAACGATAGCAATGACTGAGTACTCTTTGTGAGGAAAAGTAGAGGCATTTCTTCACTCACTAGCTATTCATTCCTCAGAATAACCATGGGAGGAGGGTACTAATAACATCACCCCCATTTCTACAAATGAGGAACTTGAGACCTACCTCCACAAGGCAACTGAGATAATAAAGGCTGGAGCTATCTTTTCAACTCAGGTTTGTCTGATTGCCAGGCTGGGCTCCATTTCCAGGACAAACTGGAATAGTTTAAATAGGCCACGTTTCTCTTCAGGGTCTCCTTGTCCTTCCCATGCTTTTTATCATCCTCTCCTTTTTCGGGCAAATTCCAGTGTAAGACACCCAGTTTTGTGTCCTTCCCCTGCATTGTCCCTCCTACATTTAGCTGCAGAGAAATGACAGTAAAAATGTTGGTGATGGTTACAGAGTGACAACACCGGCTTCCTCTATCTGCATAAAAACAAACATTTTAGGGGCACCTGGCTGGCACAGTAGGTTAAGCATCTGACTTTGGCTCAGGTCATGATCTAATGTTTGGTGGGTTTGAGCCCCACGTTGGGCTCTGTGCTGACAGCTCCAAGCCTGGAGCCTGTTTCGGATTCTGTATCTCCCTCTTTCTCTGCCCTTCCCCTGCTTGCACTCTGTCTCTCACAAATAAATAGACATTTTAAAAAGCTAAAACATGGGTGCCTGGGTGGCTCAGTCAGTTGGGCGGCCGACTTCGGCTCAGGTCATGATCTCATGGTTCGTGGGTTCCAGCCCCGCATCGGGCTCTGTGCTGACAGCCAGCTCAGAGCCTGGAGCCTGTTTCAGATTCTGTGTGTGTGTCTCTCTCTCTGACCCTCCCCTGCTCATTCTGTCTCTCTCTCAGAAATAAATAAAACATTAATTTTTTTTTTTAAAGTTAAAACAAAACAAAACAACCACACTGTTTAGGGGCGCCTGGGTGGCTCAGTCAGTTAAGCATCCAACTTCAGCTCAGGTCATGATTTCACTGTTCATGAGTTTGAGTCCATTGTTGGGCTCTCTGCTGTCAGCACAGAGCCTGCTTCAGACCCTCTGTCTCCTCCTCTCTCTGCCTCTCCCTCATTTGTACTCTCTTTCAAAAATGAATAAACATTAAAAAAAAAACACTTGAAGATATGCCTTGGACACACAGTGCCATGTTCTCAGCCACAGGAGGAGGGAGGGTGCACACCTTCTCAGAATGTACTGGGTGCTTTACATACTGTATATCTTATTGAATGTTGCAGCTACAATAAAAGGCAAGGACAAGAATCATAATACAGTAAAACCTGGTTTTGCCTGTGTAATTTGCTCTGCAAACATGCTTGTAATCCAAAGCACTAGTATATCAAAGTGAGTTTCAAGAACCATTGGCTCAGTTGTGATCCTGTGACATTCGGTGACACGTACTACTCGGATTGCAAGACATCGCTCGTTTGTTAAATTAAGATGTATTAGAAATGTTTGTTCTTGCTCTTGCAGAACACTCACAGAGCAAGTTACTTGTGATCCAAGGTTTTCCTGTATGAATCAATATATTCATCAACTACTTGCTGAGCCCTCTGGTGTGAGAACTGTTTATGCTCTGTGTAGTTGAAGGGAGCTGGGAATGGCTGCCTGTAGCCAATGACCAACGAGTGCAGGGTTATGAAAGCCCAGCTCCCCTGCTTTTAGCAGGATAGACTCTGGGGTGTACTTTGCCCCCCAATGGTCCCTAAGGGATCAGGCTGAGAAGGCACCTTTGCATGATACTGCCTCCCATTTAGCCTTTCCTCCTTCCCTCTGTTTTCCCTGCCTCAGCAGCTTGTCCTGGGAGCAAGTCCTTAAGAAATCACTTGCGAATGAATCCTATCTCAGTGTTTTCTTGTGGGGAACTTGACCTAAGACGTACTCTGTGACCTCTGGTGTCATCTCATAATTGGATTTACACTGTCGCAAGTGACAACGAATTCTTGAGGCAAGGAAATGCCAAGGACTAGGCTGCCTGTTTGAAGCTGGGGAGGAGAAAATTCAAGGTGGACCTTCAAATTTCATTCAGTTCTCTAGTCCATCACAAACTTCTGCAGCCAGCCATCTTCCAAGCAAAGTGTCAGGGAGAGGCTGCTGATTTTGATCCTAGGTCAGGAGGAGAATGGGACATGCCAGCTTTCTTGGCTTTGCCACAGAGCCATAAAGTCATCAGACATGGAAGTGTGACTTTTCGATGGTAGAAAGGGGCTGAGCTAGATGCTGTCTGGGCTTCTGGGAGTGCACATAAAACCAGATTTATCCCACAATCAGGAGCATGAGGTAAGAGCCCTTTCAAGGAGGGAGATGAACTTTTTTGGAAAAGGCCTATTTCCCTCTGGAGGAGACGAACTTCAGAATGATAATGATATGATTTTGGGCTTTTCACTGCTTCCTTGCATATCCCTGGACTGCCTAAAGGGCTTTTCTTCCTCCCAAAATAGCTTCTCACTCTTGAGCTGGTGAAGTGGATCCCTGGCAGAAAGAGAGGGGGGAAAAAGCCAAACTTCACTTCTCAACACAGTAACTTTAACTTGAGCTAAGATGCTCTGGGATTTGAAAATATCACTGGTAACTCCAGGGAAGTCATGCTTGCCTTTGGTTCTTTTTCTATCTTGTTCCAGGGATGGCTGCTCCATAAATGGTCATATTTCCCAGGACTTAGTCCCTGGCTACAGGAGGTAGAATAATCATCCCCCAGAGATGTCCACATCCCGTCCCTGGAGTGTGAGGGATTCTCACAAAGCTCACTATGATTATGTGAGCTTACGTGGCAAAAGGGTGCAATTGTGATTAAGTTAGGGGTGTTGAGTTGGGAAGATTTTCCTGAATTCTCTGAGTGGACTTGGTGTGATCATAGGGATCCTTACAAGCGAAAGAGAGATAAGAAGGTCAGAATTGGAGAACAAACTAGGATAATAAAAAAGGAGGTAGGAGCAAGGCCATTGCTGAGAGGCAGCTGTGAGCTAAGGGACACAGGAAGACTCTAGAAGGGATAAGGCAGGGGACAGACATTCCCTTAGAGCTAGAGCTGCACTGGCAGTTCTGTTGCCACCTTGATTTTAGCCCCTTTGGACTTCTGACCTCAAGAACTGTACATTATGATAATAAACTTGTGTTCTTTTAAGCCACCACGATTTATGATAATAAACTTGTGTTGCTTTAAGCCATCATGATTGTGATAATTTGTTACAGCAGTGATAGGGAACTAATACAAGGGCCTCTTGTCCTTTGTGACTGTGCACACCCTGTTAAAGTCCCATGGCTTACATGTCTACCTGTACACGAAGCACTCTTACCCTTCTCCAGCCCTGATTCCTCCTATGGTTGAGGCATGTGGGCCCCCAACCCATGTGCCAAGGTGTTCTCCATTATGGGCCTGGCTGGCCAGACTGCTGACTTGACAAACCACATTTCCAGCAGTGTGTGTTGCCTGAGATGATTTCAATGGCTTTGGAGGACTGGGGAGTGTTCTTTTGGGCGAACGACAACTTATTTGTGTTTCTAGATGTCGTGTGAGTTGCAAGTTGTGAATGTCAAAGGACTTACTGTGCAGCGGTGGTGAGCTTCTCTGCTATTGTTTCCAGGGCCCTGGTCTGCTTCTGGATAGTAGGCTGCTCCCAACAGAAACCTGGGTAACCTACCATTTGTCTCTCCTCCATCGCCTTTACCCTCCCCAGCTCAGGCCTTCATAATTGCTCACCTTTAGCGCCTTCTGTCGGGGCCCCCAGTCCCCAGCCTGTTCTCTACTAATGCATCCTCCTTCCCTTGCTGCCTAAGCAATGCATTCCTGATTTTGTTACTCTTTTCCCTAAAATTCTCCAAAGTCTCCTCATTGTCATCTGGATAAAGTCTAAGTCCCCTAACAAGTCCTGGATGGAGTTACCCAGGCCCTCATCTAATGCACCATTTAGCTCAGGAACTACTTTCCCACTCTACACTCTTCCTTCGCCCTTCCAGGTACTAGACAGACACCCTTCTGTTTGTTGAGCTTCCTTTCCCTGAGCAGCACTAGCTTCTCCCTGCCTCCCTGCCTGTGCTCACGCCATCTCCCCTGCGTAGGGTGCGTTTTTGGCTTTCTTTGCCTACTTAACTGCTACTTACCCTTCAAGACAGTTAGCCTGGGTTTTCTAAGACACAAATGCCAACACAGGATTAAACGTTGTGGGATTTTTTTCTCCCAGAGAATATGCCTGTGGATAAAGAAATCGGGTTGGACCCGGTAAAGGCTGAGAGAGCTGTCACACTGCAATGCAGAGACAGACAAGGTTGAATGGAAGCATCCGGAAGGCTATGCAGGCTAAGAAAGTTTCAACCATGTCATCAGGGCCAAAGTCAGCTCCCAGGAATGGACCTGCCTTGGTATTCTTGCCACACTCAGTCTCTGGAAGGGAGCAGCCCTCGGGGCACGGCCAAGATGTCCATTCTAAGATGGGGTTCAGAGCCCCAGCAGCTGGGGCCTTAGTCAGCTACACCCTGGCAGTGGGGGGTCTGCAAGGGGCATTCTCTTTGCCACCCCAAACCTCAGGGTGCATCACCTCCTTCAGCCTTGCTATTTCTCTCTCAACCATTTCTTTTTGTGGCTGTCTTAGCCTTATGTAATTGCCTTTGTGATAACACTGTTTTCATCGTGTTGTGGTTGGTGGCTTACTTCTTTGTCTTCTATGCTAGATAGCAAGAGCTTTATTATTTTTAAAATATTTTTATTTTTGAGAGAGAGAGAGAGATAGTGTGAGCAGGGGAGGGGCAGAGAGAGAGGGAGACACAGGATCTAAAGCTGGCTCCCAGCTCTGAGCTGTCAGCACAGAGCCCAACGTGGAGCTCAAACTCGTGAACCATGAGATCATGACCTGAGCCAAAGTTGGACACTTAACCGGATGAGCTACCCAGATGCCCCTAGATAGCAAGATCTTCCAAAACAAGCACCTCCTCTCAGTTACCTCTCAATTCCCAGTTGTACTACAGGGTGTGGCACATAGCAGAGGCTTAGGAAAATCATTATTTTTCAGAAAGAGGGAGATGGTGTGAAGGCTTTGCTACCATTTCACAGGGAAGGACACTGAGGCTTGCCAGGATGTGTGACTAGGTCAGAGTTAGTCTGGGGTGCATGAGAGATCTGAAAACAGATGCCTGATTCTACTTTATGCATAAAACCTTCAAGGGTGACCTGGAGGTGGGGAACTAATGGACAGTTGTCTATGCCAGATCATTCTGCTCTGGGGTTCAGGGGGAAAATAACCCTCATGATTAGAAATATTTCACAAGGAAATCTACTGGTTCAAAAATTAAGTAGACTTGGGTTTATTATCTAGATGTCCTGGACTCATAATGTAATTTAAAAAACAAAACAAAACAAAACAAATGCAAGCTTCTTTTCTTCGCTTCTTTCTGTGTATCAGAATCCTGTTCTTTCCTCAAAGTTGTAGCAGATGCTGCTGGTGCCCCGCCAGGAACTTCTCACACTCGTCTCCACACACAGAAAGACCCTCTCTGTGTGTGTCCGCGGATCTCTGCCAGAGGGGATTTTCCTGCCCTGGGGAGCTGGCTTGGCCCAGAGCTAGCCACCAACATGGTCAAGCCCATGCTATCAGGAGCAGTTCTTGGTCAGTGCTGGACAGGCAGCCCCGGTCGGTGAACACAGCAGCTGCCTCACCCTTGGCTGGGGTGACTGAGGCACACTTCACATTCTCCTATGGTTTCCTGGCAGGATTGAGCCCCAGTTACCCATAGCGATATCTACTTGATAGCACACCCTTTACCAGCCATCTTCCTTACTGGCTCACTTCCCCCACTCCCCTCCCCACGTGTGCAGGACCGCTGCCCAGATAAACTCCTTGCCCTCAAATCTTTGTTGCAGGGTCTGTTTCCAGCGAACAGAAACCAGGATGAAACTCTAGCTCAGTTCTCACCACATTTTATCCCTGTGTCTCTTTGGTCTGAATCCCCTTATGAATCCCAAAGGTAGGTGTTTTTATTTCCATTTAAAGGTGAAGGAGTTGATGCTTAGACAGTTCAGTAATTTGCCCAAAGTCACCATACTTCTAAGGGATGGGGCTGCAATTCGAGTATTGGCTGTTTGACATCAGACCAGTGTCATCAACCAGTGGGTCGGCATTTGAGCTTTGACAATAGACCTATCTTGAATCACAATGTGACTTTGGGCATATTACCTCAGTTTCCTAGCCTTTGTTTAATTTTTTAATGTTTATTTTTTGTTTTTGAGAGAAAGAAAGAGAGACAGTATGCAAGCACACACAAGCAGGGGAGGGGCAGAGAGAGAGGGAGACACAGAAACCGAAGCAGGGTCCAGGCTTTGAGCTGTTAGCACAGAGCCTGACGTGAGGCCTGAAGCCATGAACCATGAGATCATGACCTGAGCCGAAGTTGGATGCTTAACTGACTGAGCCACCCAGGTGCTCCAGTTTCCTGGCCCTTAAAATGGACCTCATGGTCCCAACTTTCTAGGGGTTTACTTTTTTATGGATATTTATTCATCGTCTATATTTTATCATTTGTGTCTGCTTTATTATTTAATTTTGCAAATATGGTATGAAATACCTTCAAAAATATGCTTTTTAAAATGGTTGCATAATAATCCATCTTATGAACATATCCTACTTAGTTAACCATGGCTCTACTATTTGGCCCCTTTGTCTCTCTTTGCTCATCTGTAAAACGAGCATAATAATAGCAATGTTGTTGGATAGTTGTGAGAATAAAACCAAACTACATCTGTGTAGCTTCTAGCGAATTTCAGACAAATGATAAACATGCCGTAAATGTTCATTCCCCCATCACTGAAACAGGATGCCTCCATCCCTCCTCGCTCTTCCCTTTGCAGGATCCCACAGGGGTTAAAATAATTCCAGTGCCTGGAGAAATAGTCTGGGGGTCACAGATCAGGTTTCTTAGCTTCTCCCACAGCTAAGAGCTACTCAGAGAACATGGTGATGAGTAAACAAAATCCCATAGGATCTCTTCCTGTTGACATGGCAACCTGACTACCAGCTGTCAGCCAGGGTTTTGGGGCTGCTCATTTAGGGGACATTACCACCAGTACCTGATTAACAGTCTTCAGTGGGGGGAGGGGAATGGTGAATAGATAAAAGCACCTATTCCAGGGCTTTCTTCCATCACCCTCCCTCAACTAAACCAAGTAAGTCCCTCTTTGAAGCTTGAATTAGGGTGCATTCTTTATTATCCTTTCCCCACCCCTTGCAGCTGCTTAACCCAGGGTTGCAAATAATATCTGTTTGAAGACCTTTTGTCTTCAAGTTTCCGCCTGGCTGGCTTTCAAAAGCTTTCGCAGCCCAGGCTTCAGCCCATCCTTGGCAAGCACATTCTGTAAGTAGAACTACAGGAAGACACAAGAGGCAAGAAACAGCCAGTTGTCAAAAACACAAGTGATAGGGAGACAGAAATCACTTCCTTACGCAGTAAGTTACTGTTCTGGGGTCAGAAACAAGTAGTTTGGATCCCAGTAACCCTGAATGTATGATACGATGGGGCCAAGTTATCTGATGCAATTAGATTCTCCTTCCTTTTATTCCTTCAACTTCAGACAAAGGGTCTGATTTCTTACCTGAAAGGCCAGACAGTTGTCTCAGGGTGACTTTGTATGGTAGTGTATGTTGTACACTGCACAAAGCTGCCTGACAGAGGGGCCCAATAGGGTTTGAGATCAAGTCTGTGTATCACTCACCACTCTGGCATATGGTCCCAGAGTGAGAAACTTTCCTAATTAAATAAAAGCTTTGAATAGGCTTACAAAGTCTCTGATGGGGCTGTATTACTTTACCAAACTATATCATGGGGGACAAAAAAGACAAGGTGAGGTGGGCACAGGGTGAGGGAAGAGGGCCTTACCTGGACTTCACATTTCTTTTTCTTTTTTTAATTTACATTTATTTATTTTTGAGAGACAGAGTGAGACAGAGTGTGAGCGGGGGAGGGGCAGAGAGAGGCGACACAGAATCCAAAGCAGCCTCCAGGCTCTGACCATGCATTCAGCATAGAGTCTGATGCGGGGCTCAAACCCACGAACCGTGAGATCATGACCTGAGCCGAAGTTGGACACTTAAGCAACTGAGCCACCCAGGTGCCCCTGGACCTCACATTTCTAAAGAGCCCCAAGTTTAGATTTGTCTCATGAAATCCAATTAAGCTTCAAAATAGAACATAGAACTGGACAAATAGGATTGCACAAGTAAGATAGTGCCCAGTGTTTTTAAAGTCATCTCTACCCCCAACGTGGGATTCAAACTCACAACCCTGAAATCAAGAGTCACATGCTCTTCTGACTGAGCCACCTAGGCTACACAGGCCATAATTTTTAGAATGTGATTTTGCGGTGTTTTCATTTACTAGGACAACAAGAGTCTAGCTGTGAAAGGTGCTTGGACCATTCTAGGAGCCTGGGTACGTGTGGGGGTAAGGGTCTATCCTACCTTGCATAGCTTTTCTGACTTCCTTTCCATCTACAGTATTGGATACTTCCTTATTTATGAATCACTGAATATAGCCAAAGTGATCTTTAACATTTTTTTAGCTGAAAAAAATTTTTTCGACACTATCTACTTCACTGTGTAGTAGGACAGTCTGTTAGGAAGATACTGTGGGTTTTGCCTCCAAGCACTTTCCCTCCCATCTCCTGTCCTGCGGTGGGGGTGGAAGTGGGTGGGAAGGGGTGTGGATCCCAAGCCAAGAACAGGAGTTGCCGGTGAAGGCATCTGCCTCCCTGAAGGGCACAGCAGCCTCATAAAGGTGAAGACATTGTCTTCTTCACTCCTGAACCATCCATCATTACCTGACACCTAATAGGTTGGGCAATTAACTGTCCTAGTTTGCCAGGGATTTTCCAAATTGCAGCACTGAAAATCCTGTAAAAGTCCTCAACTCCAGGTGATCCGGGGCTGTTGCTCACCCTGAAAGGCTTTGTTAAACAAATGAATAACTTATGTTTCCCAAAAAGTCTGCCTTCACTGAAGAGATGATGCTAGATTTTTGAGCCCCCCCACAAGAGGGTAGAAGCAGGGGTTGGCCAACTATTGGCTATGTGCCAAATCTGACCCGCCATCTGCCTTT
The DNA here is from genome assembly GCF_008692635.1 of Crocuta crocuta. NCBI lineage: Eukaryota > Metazoa > Chordata > Mammalia > Carnivora > Hyaenidae > Crocuta > Crocuta crocuta. The sequence continues at coordinate 4,202,170 of NW_027529442.1, read as the reverse complement.
TTTTTTAATAGCCTGAACACTATGAATGGTTTTGTAAAAATCCAAGGAGGAATACAAGCTTGTGATATATAAAATTTTTCTAAAAATGACATTTTAGAGTCCGTAAGCAAATGGTCCTTGGGATGAAGTCATACTCGTTCATTTATGTATTGTCTGTGGCTTCTTTTGCACACCAACGACAGAGCCGAGATCGTCAGGCTCTGTCTGCTAAAATATCTGCTACCTGGCCCTTCACAGAAAATGTTTGCAAAGCCCTGTGATGGAAGGAGGCTCCTGAATTCAGAAAGAGGTGAGGGCTGGAGGGGGAGAGCTGGTGCGGCCCTCATATTACATAGTCACAGTACCCCTCAGACTGGCAAGACATCATAGCGTAGCTGGGCTGAAGTCACCAGGGCTCTCTGCTTTCCCAAGACCCGTGCACCCACAGAAGCCAAGAGCTTCTGAGAGTGGGACTCCCACCAGCTTGCACAGCAAGGGGGTTGGTGACAGCCATGGGGGATGGGAAGTTAGGGCCCCTTTCTCTCTCTTCTGGTTACCACAGAATTCTCCTGGATTCTTTTTTTTTTTTAAGGTTTATTTTTGAGAGACAGACAGAGCACAAGCAGAAGAGGGGCAGAGAGAGAGGGAGACACAGAATCTGAAACAGGCTTCAGGCTCTGAGCTGTCAGCACAGAGCCTGACAGGGGGCTCGAACCCACCAACCGTGAGATCTTGACCTGAGCTGAAGTTGAATGCTTAACTGGCTGAACCACTCAGGTGCCCCAGAATTCTCCTGGATTCTAAAGTGACTCCCAGAGAGGTCAACGCTTAGTGGTTACAAAGACAGAATTTACACCTTGCCTAGAGGGGGGTTATGTTTGGAAACTGATTTAAACTGAGTCTAATGAAAACAAAGAAATAACGATTTCTTGCACACCCGAGTGTAGGGGCTACGACTCATCACTTCTGTGGAGACCCTTTTGCAGGAGGTGCTGCAGAATCTGAAGGCCTCTGTAACCTTCTGAGTGTGCCTAAACCAAGGAGACCTGGAATGTGAGAAGCAGGAGCCTGGTGAGAGAGGAACATTTTCAAAGTCCACGGGTTCGTTGCCTCTCCACTCTTCAGAGAGTGGTGCAAACCTGGCACACAGTTGGTGCTTGATAAATGCTTAATGTGGGATCAGGCAAATGTTTTCTTTCTCAAGGGAGAAAGCCCTTCAGGACCTGCTATGGGGTGCCTGGTTGACTCATTCAGTTAGGTGTCTGACTTTTGATTTCACCTCAGGTCATGGTCTCATGATTCGTAGGACTGAGCCCCGTGCTGGGCTCTGTGCTGGCAGCTCACAGCCTGCTTGTGATTCTCTCTCTCCCTCTCTCTCTGCCCTTCCCCTGCTCACATGCGTGCTCTCTCAAAATAAACAAACATTAAAAAAAAGAACCTGCTGTGATCTGATGTGATCATCTTATTTTTGTATTTTCTAATTTTTTTTTTTACAAATAGTTTATTGTCAAATTAGTTTCCACATAACACCCAGTGCTCATCCCCACAAGTGTCCTCCTCCATGCCCCTCCCCCCCCACATCCATCAGTCCTCAGTTTTTGTCAGCATTCAAGAGTCTCTCATGGTTTGCCTCTCTCCCTTTCTCCCACCATTTCCCCCCTTCTTCTCCCCCTTGTTCCTCCGTCAGGCAGAGAAGGACAAATATCATATGTTTGCATGTATTTTCTATTTTTATTTTATTTTTTTATGATATGGATCATTTCTAACTTAGCATAAATTTAAGTTGCAAATCCTAGGGATTTGTGGCCAAGCCTTATTTATAATAGTGGAGTAAGACTATTCTCAGCTTATTCAAAACATCAGCAAATTAGTTGGGGTGGCAGGTGACCCAGATACCCTTCTTAGAAGGCTCTTAGAATCAAAACCTCAGTAATTAGATTAAAAGCTACAGTGCACCCATTAGGTATCAGGTTCTAAAAGAAGTACTTTATCTTTTAAAAAATTTATTTAAATTCCAGTTATAAACATATAGTGTAATATTAGTTTCAGATGTACACTACAGTGATTCAACACTTCCATACATCACCTGGTGCTCTTGATGACAGGTGCACTCCTTAGTCCCCATCACCTACTTAACCCATCCCCCCACACCTCCCCTCTGGCAACCATCAGCTTGTTCTCTATAGTTAATAGTCTGTTTCTTGGTTTACCTCTCTCTTTCTTCTCCCTTTTTCTTCCCTTTGCTCATTTGTTTCATTTCTTAAATTCCACATATGAGTGGAATCCAATGGTTTTTGTCCTTCTCTGACTGACTAACTTCATTTAGCATGATACTCTCTAACTCCATCCATGTCCTTGCAAATGGCAAGATTTCATTCTTTTTATTGCTGAGTAATATTCCATTGTATGTTTAAGTGTGTGTGTGTGTGTGTGTGTGTGTGTGTGTGTGTGTGTATAGAATCAATTGATGGATACTTAGGCTGTTTCCATAATTTGTAGATAATGTTGCAATAAACATTATCATGCAAGAGGGGTGCATGCATCCCAATGAATTAGTATTTTTGTATTCTTTGGATAAATACCTAGTAGTGCAATTGCTAGGTCAAAGGGTAGTTCTATTTTTAACTTTTTGAGGAAACTCCATACTGTTTTCCACAGTGGCTGCACCAGTTTGCATTCCCACCAACAGTGCAAAAGGGTTTCCCTTTCTCTGCATCCTCGCCAACACCTGTTATTTCTTGTGTTGTTGATTTTAGCCGTTCTGACAAGAGTGAGGTGAAATCTCATTGTAGTTTTGATTTGCATTTTCTTGATGATAAGGGATGTTAAGCATTTCTCATGGGTCTGTTGACCATCTGGAGGTCTTCTTTGGTGAAAATATCTGTTCGTGTCTTCTGCTCATTTTTTTAAATTGGATTATTAATTTTTTGGGTGTTGGGTTGTATAAAAGCTCTTTATATATTTTGGATACCAATCCTTTATGGGATATCATTTACAAATATCTTCTCCCATTCAGTAGGTTGTCTTTTAGTTTTGTTGATTATTTCCTTCACTGTGAAGAGGTTTTTATTCTGATGTAGTCCCTATAGTTATTTTTGCTTTTGTTTCCCTTGCCTGAGGAGACATATCTAGAGAGAAGTTGCTGTGGCCACTGTCAAAGAAGTTACTGCCTGTGTTCTCCTCTACGATTTTGATGGCTTCCTGTCTCACATTTAGGCCTTTCATCCATTTTGAATTTATGTTTGTGTATGGAATAAAAAAAAGTGGTCCAACTTCATCCTTTTGCATGTCGCTTTCCAGTTTTCCCAACACCATTTGTTGAAGAGACAGTCTTTTTCCCATTGAGTATTTTTTCCTGCTTTGTCAAAGATGAATTGATGATATTATTGTGGTTTCATTTCTGGGCTTTCTGTTCTATTGATCTATGTGTCTATTTTTTGTGCCAGTAGCATACTGTTTTGATTATTACAGCTTTGTAACGTAACATAAAGTGGAATTATAATGCTTCCAGCTTTGCTTTGCTTTTTCAAAATTGCTTTGACTATTCAGTCTTTCATGGTTCCATACAAATTTTAGGATTGTTTGTTCTAGATCTGTGAAAAATGCTGTTGGTATTTTGATACAAATTGCATTAAATGTGTAGATTGCTTTGAGCAGTATAAACATTTAAACTATATTTGTTCTTCCAATCCCTGAACAGGGAATATCTTTCCATTTCTTTGTGTCATCTGCAATTTCTTCCATCAGTTTTTATAGTTTTCAGAGTACAGGTCTTCAACCTCTTTGGTTAGGTTTACTTCTAGGTATCTTATTGGTTTTGGTGTAATTATAAATGAAATTGATTCCTTAATTTCTCTTTCTGCTGCTTCATTATTAGTGTATAGAAATACAACAGATTTCTGTCCATTGATTTCGTATCTTGCAACTTTACTGAATTCATATATCAGTGCTAGTGGTTTTTTGGTGGAGTCCTTTGGATTTTCTACATAGAGTATTACGTCATCTGCAAATAGTGAAAGGTTTATTTCTTCCTTGCTGATTTGGATAAATTTATTTATTTCTGTTGTCTGATTGCTGTGGCTAAGACTTCTAGCACTATATTGAATCAAAGTGTGAGAGTGGACATCCCTATCTTGTTCCCAGCCATAGAAGAAAAGCTCTTGGTTTTTCTCCATTGAGGATATTATTGGCTGTGGGTTTTTCATAGGTGGCCTTTATTATGTTGAGGTATGCTCCCTCTAAACCTACTTTGTTGAGGGTTTTTATCATGAATGGATGTTATACTTTGTCAAATGCTTTTTCTGCATCTATTGAAATGACCCTTTCTCTGGGGTGCCTGGGTGTCTCAGTCGGTTAAGTGTCCGACTTCAGTTCAGGTCATGATCTCACGGTTTGTGGGTTTGAGCCCTGTGTTGGACTCTGTGCTGACAGCTCAGAGCCTGGAGCCTGTCTTTGGATTCTGTTTCTCCCTCTCTCTCTGACCCTCCCCCTGCTCATGCTGTCTCTATCTCTTTCTCAAAAATAAATAAAACATTTAAAAAATGAAATTATCTTTTCTTTTATTGATGTGATATATCATGTTGGTGTGTGAAGATTGAACCACCCTTGCAACCCAGGAATAAATCCCACTTGATTGTGGTGAATGATTTTAATGTATTGTTAGATTTAGTTTGCTAGTGCTTTATTGAGGAATTTTGCATCTATGTTCATCAGAGATAATGGCCTATAGTTCTCTCTCTCTCTGTCTCTCTCTCTGTCTCTCTGTCTGTGTCTCTCTGTCTCTGTGTGTGTGTGTGTGTATGTGTGTGTGTGTGGTGTCTTTATCTGATTTTGGTATCAGAGTAATGCTGGCCTCATAGAATGAATTTGGAACTTTTCCTTCTATTTTTTGGAATAGTTTGAGAAGGATAGTTATTAACTCTTCTTTAAATATTTGGTAAAATTAGCCTATGAAGCTATCTGGTCCTCGATTTCTGTTTGTTGGGAGATTTTTGGTTACTGGTTCAATTTATTTGCCGGTTATTCATCTGTTCAAGTTTTCTATTTCTTTCTATCCTAGTTTTGGTAGTTTATATGTTTCTAGGCATTTACCCATGTCTTCTAAATTGTCCAATTAGTTACCATTCAGTTTTTCATAATATTATCTTATAATTATTTGTATTTCTGTGGTGTTGGTTGTTATTTAAGATAAGCCCTATCAATGAATTGTGTGGAGTCCTCACAAAACTGCTGCACAGTAGGTATTCCTACTGGACAGGTGGTGAAAATGAAGTTCAGAGAAGTCAAGAAACAAGCTCAGAGTCACACAGCTACCATTGATCTTTCTCAACCTTTTAAGTTCCCAGCTGGAGCAGGAATGCCTGGAAGGAAACAGTGAACCAACATTTCCTAGAAGGGTAATGAGTTGCCAGGACGAGTCTCCTAGCTTTTCTTCTACAGGCTACATCTCTGCACACTAGTGATTATACAGCCACGACAGACAGACTCAGGGCTGGAGGAAACATATTTCTCCCAATTATTTCCCCAGATATCTGCAGCTGATTCTTTTCATCGATCATCTCAGAAGAAAGACAGATAAATCTCTGCCTTATTAACTTTATCTGAAGCCTGGGGAAGTGTAGCAAGAGAACTGCGTTATTTTGAATCATCAGCTTTCTATCTCTGCATTTCCCTGCATGTAAGAGTATCTGGATCAGAGTCCCAGGGGCACGTCTGGCTTCCTTATGTATATACCTGAGAGTCTGTCTCACATGGAGCCTAGTCAGTGATATTCCCAGTGATGCAACGAGGTGTGAATTGAGGATTAATTCTTACTCCTGTTACCAGACCCATTACTGAACAGACTTTAAGATCCAATTATAAATTATAATGCAGTAGAACCTATTCCCAATTCTCACAGCACCTCAGGGACTTGAAGAGATGACTTACCTGGGAGTTATTTACATTTATTGCTTCTTGCTTTCATATGCCAAAAACTTCCAACTTGTTACTTAAGGATTCTATTTTTTACCAAATCCTTGCTCTAATGCTCCCCATGTTATCAGTTTATGGAAATGAACAGCTGGCTTTCAGTGAGGGAGATGAGAGGGTTCTCCTAGCAAAGGGCTATCTCAAAAGGGAGTTGGTAAGGGGTTTTTTGGTTTCAGAGTATTTCAGCATTAGTGAAACACTTAAGACACAGACTTTTTAAAAAATTGCTCTCTTTCCCCCCTCCTGAGTATAATAAGCAACCAAAACAAAAAAAAACACAAATGACGATAGACCTGAAAAAATTAGAGTGTATATAATTATATCATACAGCTATACCAACTGTAAATCTATTTGACATACTTATATGTGCAGTGTTTTTAAAATGTCAAGTGCTATCCTAAGCATTTTGCATGGATCAACTTGTTAAATGCTTTCAGCTACCTCAGGACATAAGTAATATCATTACCCCCACTTTTTTTCTTTCTTCTTCTCCCTCCACCTCTTCTTCCTCCCCCACCCTCTTCTTTTTAAAGTAAGCTTCACATCCAGCACAGAGTCCAACACTGGGGTTGAACTCATGACAGCGAGGTCAAGATCTGAGCTGAAATCAGGAGTCAGATACTTAACCAACTGAGTCACCCAGGTGCCCTAACCCCATTGTATAGATGAGAGACAGGGCACAGAGAAGTTAAAGAATTTGGAGGATGCTACCTCCAAATCTATGGAATAACGGTAGATGGGGGATTTAGACCCTCCCAAGTAGTCTGATGCCAGTTCTCAACTCTTCAGCACTATGCGGAATTATATCTCTATGTAGCTCTTCAATAGATATCATATCAATGGCTCTACATGTATCACATGTATTACTGTAGACATATCATATATATTACTTACACTGTGTATATAGATTAGTACTTCTCCCTTCTTGCCACTTAACATTGTGTCATAAACATTTCCCCTTGTCATTTAGTTATTAAAAAAGTAAATAACAGTGATGCCTAGGCGGTTTAGCCGGTTAAACATCGACTCTTGATTTCCGCTCAGGTCATGATCTCAGAGTTCACAAGATCGAGCCCCACATTGGGCTCTGTGCTGACAGTACGGAGCCTGCCTGGGATTCTCTCTCTCCCTCTCTCTCTGCCCCTACTCTACTCACGTTCTTTCTCAAAATAAATAAATAAATGCTTTAAAAAAGTAAATAGCATTTTAAGGTATGATGGGTCAACTGGTTTCATTTGTAGGAAACAAAATATTGGTGTCTAATTTCACATCATGTTTCAAAATAAAACTCAGAGAGATTATAGATTTTTTTTAATCCTAAAAAGAAAAATTAAGAAAATATAAGTGGATCAAGCTCATCAAAGCTTGAATACAAGTCCAGCCGTTTATCAGCTCTGTGACTTGGGCAAGTTGCTTAAGTATCTGAGCCTTTACTCCTTAATCTGTAAAAATGGAAATGGTACAATTTTGACATCAGAGGCTGTCAAAGGATTAAATGAAGGATTTAGCACTCTGCCTGGTATGTAATGTGCATGCAGTAAATGTTAGAAATTATTATATGTAGGGATAGAAAACACCTCATCCAAAATTTCAGATTAGTGGCCCCGCTTACCAACCGAAAGGCTGACTCTTAGTAACCAGAGTTAACCTGATTCCCCCAAACCTGCACCCCATCCTGATAAGAAGGGTTTATTCTAACTGGTATCTAAAGAGGAGGAATTACTTTTACTCTTATACATGCTTCAGAGTGAGTTAAGCCAGCTTCAAATTAAGTTCAGAAATGAGAATGTTGCCTTCCTTTCTCGCAGCTTATTTTTCCTTTGTTACAGAATCACAAGTGAGAGGTTTGGAGGATGTGTCTGCACATTAAGAAGAGGCACAGATATGATTTCCCTAACCAGTAGCAGTCTCCAAAGAGAAAAAGTGGCATAATTGCTAAGCAGAAATGGTGGGTGAATTCTATTCCAGAGCCAAGGGTTAGATTTAGCTCGACCCATCCACCCAAACAAAGTCAGAATTGTTGGCAATTCATTGTCAGGAAGTTGACACTTAAATATTTTTAATTTGCTTGACACCCTGGATGGTGAGTCTGCATGTATTTTTTAAAGTTCAAACCCAGTAGCAGGGCTTGAACTCACAAACCACAGCATGAGAACCATGAGATCATGACGTGAGCTGAAGCTGGATGCTTAACTGACTGAGACGCTCAGATGCCCTGCAAGTCTGCATATAAACCCAGCTCTACATTCAGCATGTTTAGGTCTGGATGGTGAAGTTGGACAGCAGCATTTTATCAGAAAGTGTGAAACAGTATGTGAGAGACTAATGAAGTGGGTGGTACTTCCCAAGAAGTTCTATAGTAACTGTTCCAGCAACCATGAAGCACAGTGTCCCAGAGTTAAAAATTACCTTTGAGAAATGCACACGTTGAACAACAAACTCTTCACACCAGTCTGTTGATAGCCTAAAAGAGCATTTGAAAATGCAGGAAAGGCACTTAACATTTTTTAAAATGTNCACACGTTGAACAACAAACTCTTCACACCAGTCTGTTGATAGCCTAAAAGAGCATTTGAAAATGCAGGAAAGACACTTAACATTTTTTAAAATGTTAAGGGAGACACAGAATCTGCATCAGGCTCCAGGCTCTGAGCTGTCAGTACAGAGCCCAACGTGGGGCTCAAACTCACGAANCAACCATGAAGCACAGTGTCCCAGAGTTAAAAATTACCTTTGAGAAATGCACACGTTGAACAACAAACTCTTCACACCAGTCTGTTGATAGCCTAAAAGAGCATTTGAAAATGCAGGAAAGGCACTTAACATTTTTTAAAATGTTTTATTTATTTTTGAGAGACAGAGCACAAGTGGGGGAGGGACAGAAGGAGAGCGGGACAGAGGATCTAATGCGGGCTATGTGCTGAGAGCAACAAGATGGATGTAGGGCTTGAACACATGAAATGCAAGATCTTGACCTGAACCAAAAGTCAGATGCTCAACCAACTGAGCCACCCAGGCTCCCCTAGCTTTTAGTTTTAAATTGGTATCTTTATGGCCAACAGACACATGAAGTGATGCACAGCGTCATTCATCATCGGGGAAATACAAATCAAAACCACATTGAGATACCACCTTATGCCGGTCAGAGTGGCTAAAATGAACACATCAGGAGACTATAGATGTTGGTGAAGATGTGGAGAAATGGGCACCCTCCTATACTGTTCATGGGAATGTAAACTGGTGCAGCCTCTCTGGAAAACAGTGTGGAGGTTCCTCAAAAAATTAACGATAGAATTCCCCTAGAACCCAGCAATAGCAGTGCTAGGAATTTACCCAAGAGATACAGGAGTGCTGATGCATAGGGCACATGGACCCCAATGTTCATAGCAGCACTTTCAACAATAGCCAAATCATGGAAAGAGCCTAAATGCCATCAACTGACAAATGGATTAAGAAGATGTGGTTTATCTAGACAATGGAATATTGCATGGCAATGAGAAAAACATCTGGCCATTTGAAGCAACGTGGATGGAACTCAAGGGTGTTATGCTAAGTGAAATAAGTCAGACAGAGAAGGACAAATATCATATGTTTTCACTCATAGGTGGAACAGGAGAAACTTAACAGAGGACCATGGGGGAGAAGAAGGGGAAAAAATAGTGGGGGAGAGGGAGGGAGGCAAACCATGAGAGACTGTTGAATGCTGAGAACAAACTGAGGGCTGATTGGGGTGGAGGAGAGGGAAAAGTGGAGATGGGCATGGAGGAGGGCACTTGTGGGGATGAGCACTGGGTGTTATATGGAAACCAACTTGACAATAAACTCTAAAAGAAAAAAAAATTGGCATCTTTACTTCACTATCTTGTGTGGGACATTGTGTGGGTCCTTTAGGAATATTATGGTCTTCGTTTTCCTGTGCTCAGATTTCTGTATCATCTTCACACTCCTACTGAGTTTTAAGATTTCCTGCTTGGGAACAATGCATGTTTTCCCTGTCACCTTTCCCTAAAGAAGTTTGTCCCTTATTTGTTAGGTAATTTGCAGTTTTATAAAATGGCACTTGTTGCTTCAACAGTTACAAACATCAAGTGCAATGGGAGGATATTAGAAAAAATAGCTAGGTGAATAAAAACACAAAAACATTACAAAAAGTCCCAAAGCAAGTCCCTAGTTTGTGCATCTGCACAGGGCAGAATTATGTGAGCTGTGACCCAGCAACCATTCATTCCTTGTGTGTTAGTAATAGAACACTGTGATTTTTAAAAAATGTTTATTTTTGAGAAAGAGACGGAGCATGAGTGGGCTAAGGGAGACACAGAATCTGAATCAGGCTCCAGGCTCTGAGCTGTCAGTACAGAGCCCAACGTGGGGCTCAAACTCACGAACTGTGAGATCATGACCTGAGCTGAAGTCGGACGCCTAACTGACTGAGTCACCCAGGCGCCCCAGAACACTGTGATTTTTAATTGAGCCCATCACTTCCTGGAATAAAGATTGCATTTTTATCCTCTTTTGCAGTTCAGTGTGGCCGTGTGATAAGTTCTGTCCAACAGATGCAAGTGAGTGTCTTGAGCATGGCTTCTGGGATGTGTTTTTCATGGGAAGAACATGTCTTCCTCCTGACTGCTGGTGACAATGAGGATATGACAGTTGGAGCTCCGGTTGCCAACTTGGATGATGAGAAGAAAGCACCTGAGGCAGATGGCAGATCAACAAGACAGAGTCTGGCTCTCTAGTGACTGTAGAGCTGTCATGCCAGCCCTGGACTTCTTAACTTCTGTAGGAAAATAAACCTCCATCTTGTTTAAGTCATCTCTCTTGCATTTGAACCCAATCCTAACTGATCTGCCCTTCCTCCTGCCCTTCTCTTTTCCATCTTTCTCCTCCACCTGAACTGCTCCAAGTTTTTGGACTAGTTCAGAGTTTCTCGATTTCTGTACTATAGACATTTCTGGCTAGATAATTTTTGTGGGGGCTGCCGTCTGCCTCGCTGGATGTTTCAAAGCATCTGTGGGCTCCTCCCACTAGATCCTGAAGCTTCTGCTCCCATGAGTTGTGATAGCCAAAAAGGTCTCTGGATATGGCCAAACCAAAACAGTTTTTGGATGACTTTCCTTCTTTGTCACTAAAAGAAGCTCCTTGAAGACAGGACTGTATCCTATTCATATCTGTAACTCTAGTGCCAGGTGCAAGGACATACTTAGACATATTCCATGACTGCTCATGGCATGGACGAATGGAAGAGAGAGGGTGTGAATCAATGAAACGTCATTTCTCCAACCACATTTCAGGTCTTTGGTATGTTTCTCCTAGACTCTTTAAAATGTTTTCAACTTGGTGTTTGGAAACAATTTTAATCTTATAGGAAAAGTGTCAAGAACAGCACAAAGAACTCTTATGTCCTCTATACCCAGATTTGCTAGCTGTTAACATTATATTGCACTTGCTTTGCTATTTGCTGTATGACTTTTTTCAGAACCATTAGAGAATAAATTGTGTATTATATGGACCTTTATTCCTAAATAATTCAGTGTTTATTTCCTAAAAAGAATATTCTCTTCCGAAAACCACAGTAAAGTTAAAATTTCAAGAAATTTCACATTGGCACACTCTTATTTAATCAGTTGTTCACATTCCATTTTTGACCCGTTAATGCCCCTTACTTTCCCTCCCACAGAATCCAGTCTAAGATTGGCTATTGCATTTAGTCATGCTGTGTCTTTCTTTTCCTTTAATTTGGAACATTTTCAAGCCTTTTATGACTTCGAAATTTTTCAAGAATCTGATGCACCCCCTTTAATTTAAAAAAAATTATAGTTTATTCTCAAGTTGTTTTCCATATAACACCCAGTGCTCATCCCCACAAGTGCCCTCCTCCATGCCCATCACCCCTTTTCCCTCTCTCCCACCCCCATCAACCCTCCGTTTGTTCTCACTATTTAAGAGTCTCTGATGGTTTGCCTCCCTCCCTCTCCTTAACTATTTTTTCCCCTTCTCCCCCATGGTCCTCTGTTAAGTTTCTCCTGTTCCACCTATGAGTGAAAACATATGGTATCTGTCCTTCTCTGTCTGACTTATTTCACTTAGCATAACACCCTTGAGTTCCATCCACGTTGCTACAAATGGCCAGATGTCATTCTTTCTCATTGCCATGTAGTATTCCATTGTCTAGATAAACCACATCTTCTTGATCCATTTGTCAGTTGATGGCATTTAGGCTCTTTCCATGATTTGGCTATTGTTGAAAGTGCTGCTATGAACATTGGGGTCCATGTGCCCCTATGCATCAGCACTCCTGTATCCCTTGGGTAAATTTCTAGCAGTGCTATTGCTGTGATGCACCCCCTTTAAAAACAGGACATTCATCATTTCAAGTGAGCCTTGTGTTTCCTTATGATTGGATTCAGGTTATGCATTTCTGACTGGAAAACTATGGAAGTGATGCTGTGTCCTTTCAAGCATCATACCTGGAGGCTCATGACATCCATATGCCCTTCACTGGCCATAATAATTTTGATCACTAGGTCAAGGTGTTGGGTGGTTTCTCCACTATGTCATTAGGATTTTTATCCCTTGCAATTCACCAGTTATCTGTGAAGCTGTCCCAGCTCCCACACTCCCTTGACATTTGTCTGTTAGTGCTAGGAATTCTATTCTAAGAAAGAGCTCTCCCTTTTCCTCATTGATTACTTTTTATCTGTTTATTTTCATTAGGGACTCCTGTATTCCTATTGCCAATTGTTTATAACTCATTACTAGCCTTAATTATTTTGATGCCTAATGTCTTAGATTTGGCCAGGGCTAGTTCCTGTGTTCTTGTGAAATGCCTCCATTATGATGATGATTTTGAGCACTTCCTTTCTTTCTGGCACAAGATGTTCCAGGTTCATCTTGTACCTTCCCTGGCCCTACCCTGAAATCAGCCATTTCTCCTAGGAGCCCTGTTGCCTTTGAGTTTCCCTAGACTCTTAATCACTAAATCCTAGTAGTGCTTATTTGTGAATGGTGCAGCTTGGGATGGTTGTTAACGTACTTTTTGTTCTTTTGTGATTCGCTTGAACTTTAAAAGTATTGAACACACGTATATCTATTTTTTCCACAAAAGCCATAAAGATATTGGGAAAGAACCCATAACCACCATCAACCAGACCACTATTTCAGGGAAGTATCCAAATGGTACCCTCCACCCTCTTCTAGTTTGCTTTCCCTCTCGATGGCACTTCCGAAGACAGGGAGAAACAGCTATTTTTGTTCACATAGACCTTTAATCTTGGGAGCCACAGACAGGAACTTTGAAGGAAGTGGGAAGCTAAAACTGCAAATGTGAAAACATAAGGTTGAAAAGTTAAATGAAACAGGTGTTCTTCTCTCCTCGCACCTGAAGTAGGATGTGAGGCCTCTTTGGTGTGGGCTGCACACAGATATGACCTTCCAAAGAAAAGGGGAGCTTCACAGCTACTCTAGGGTGGGTCACCCTCCCAGAGCAGGAGGCACAGCTCCTAATTATGGTCCTCTTTGGTTGAAGTGCCTGCTCTTCCCGTACTTGCAGAACACGAGTGATGAGAGTGGGCATCCTTGCCTTGTTTCTAATCTTGGAGGAAGATGATGTGATGTCAGCTGTGGACCTTGTCCTATATGGTGGCTTTCATTATTTTTGAGGTAATTTCCCTCTATTCCTGGTTTGTGGTTAGTTTTTAACCATGAGAGAGTGTTGAATTTTATCAAATGCTTCCTCTGCAGCTGAGATGATCATATGATTTTTAGCTTTCATTCTGTTAATGTGGCGCGTTGCGTCAACTGATTTTTATGTTGAACCCTCCTTGGGTCCTAAGGATAAATCTCACTTGGTCATAGTGTTTGATCCTTTTAATGTGTTGCTGAATTTGGTTTGCTAGTATTTTGTTGGGGGGGTTTTATATCTATATTCATCAGGGAAATTGGCCTGCTGTTCTCTTTTCTTGGGGGATCTTTGGCTTTGATATCAGAGTGATGTTGGTCTCAATAAAATGAGTTTGGGAGGCTCTCTTCATAAGTTTTGCAAAGGGGCATTAATTTTTCTTTAGACGTTTGGTAGAATTCATAAGTGAAGCCATTTGATACTGAGGAAAGGGGGATCAGAGGGCTTCCTGGAGAAGGAGACACCTGTGAAAAGATGCAGACAAATAAATGTATATGTAGAATGATAGGTAGTAGGTGTGGAGTCTGAGGAACTTCCTTTCTCCCATCCCAACAGGGCTTCTGGAAGTTCTCTCAGCCACCTGAAAAGGGTGAGAGTTAGATAATAATAACTTCTACCATGTGGACATTTGTCATCTGTCAGATATCATTAACTTACAAAATTCATGTTTATTTATTTAATTCCTATTTTTTAATGTTTTTAAACCCTCTGCATGAGTGGGGGAGGGGCAGAGAAAGATGGAGATAGAATCCAAAATAGGCTCCAGGCTCTGTGCTGGCAGCCCATGCAGGGCTTAAACTCATAAACTGTAAGATCATGATCTGAGCCAAAGTCAGACATTCAATCGGCTGAGCCACTCAGGCACCCCCAGAATTCATGTTAATTCTCTCTATTCTCTCTCAACATTTCTTTGAGGCAGATGTTCCCATTTTCCGGATGAGGAAACTGAGGCTGAGAGAGTCCATGTGAGTTGCCATAGGTTAACCAGGTTGTGAAAGAACCAAAATTCACATTCCAGCAGTTTGGCTTCAAAGCCTGTAGTTTAGATTGCTTCTAGGCACAGAAGAGCTGGATATTTGGGGGAGAATTGGCCTGTAGCAGTGGGACTCAGGCTTTTGGCCTACGGTGAACTTTTGAATCTGAACTCTATGATCCAAGTGCCACTATATTTTGCAGCCCCAGAGGGGCTTCTGAACTGGAGAAGTTCTGGTGTGAGAACTTCTGAGCCCAGCCTGGTGTGAGGCCTTGTGATCCATCAGGGCCAGGCCTGGCACAGGAGGGCAGGATAGGGAAATAAGTTTAGTCCTGTTTCTCTGATCTGATAGCATTTAAGAGAGATCAAGTCAGGATAGAAGCTTTCCTTCAGGCAAGTGGAGAGGTGAAAAGAAAGGCTTGGGGGTGGTGCCTATGGTGGACGAGAGCATGGACTTCAGAGCCTGAGGTCAGTGGACATCTTGTATTTACTACTTCTAGCTGTTCCACTTTGGACAATTTGAAATCTCTGAGCCTCTTCTTCCTTTGTTTTTTTTTTTTAAAGTTTATTTATTTTGAGAGAGAGACAGAGATTGAGAGTGTTAGAGGGGGAGAGGCAGAGAGAGGGGGAAAAAGAATCCCAAGCAGGCTCCAAGCTCTCAGTGCAGAGCCTGATGTAGGACTTGAATCCATGAACTGTGAGATCATGACCAGAGCAGAGATCAAGAGTCAGATGCTTAACTGACTGAGCCACCCAGGTACCCCAAGCCTCTTCCTTAGAAGAAAGATGGTTAAATGTAAGCACTTGCTGTGGTGGTTCTGATGATCTAATGAGATAATTGCTTTAAAGCCATAAAGCAATGCTTTATACATGGTAGCCTGTAAAAAGCTGGGAATACTGAGCTATGTTATTCTGGAAACGTGACTCTTTGTATTGCTTTCTCTCCATAGTTCTTAATCACTTACAAATTTGTGCCAGGCCCTGGGGAAAGAGGAACAAGAGAAACTCAAGGTCCAATGGAGGAGACCCGTGAAAACAGCAGGCCATATAGAATGAATGATATAGCACAGGAAGGATGGACTCAGGGCAGTGAGAACCTGGAAGAGCTGTAAGTGGTGAAAGCTAGCTGCAACTGGCTTGAGCTGAAAGAGGGGCTGGCTGGTTCACACCACTGAGAGGCATGGGGTGGGGTGGAGAGAGGGGGTCTGGCTTCGTGGATTGAAGCCGTCTGCCAAGGCTGGACTCAGGCACTCATGCAAGTCACTGTGAATCTCTACATCTCTCAGCTGTGGCTCCTTGTGTGTTCCTTTCATTCTCGGGAATCTCTCCAGGTTATATTCCACTGGCTTAAGAACCCTTGCTGGAAGTGAAGTCCTTTTGGTAAAGAGTAATGGCAACATTTTCCGCACTCTTCAGCCTGAATTGGATGCATGTCTATCCCTGAACTATCCATGGCGATCGCTGCAGGTTCGGGGAGTATGCTAATCCCCGCTGGTCCTGACAGACCACACAGTCCATTTTCCAAAGGGAAACTGAGGTATACGGTCATGAGCAGGGGGAATGGACAGTAGGTAAGCAAAGACAACATGTGTATGGCCCTGGAATGTAGGCCAGTGGAAGCTTCTAGAATGAAGGGGCTCTGCTTAAAACCACAGAGGCATAAAAGTGTGTTTTGTTTGAAGAATGGCAAATAGAAAGTAGAAGCAAGGAAATGGGAATGGAAAGGCATGGCAGTATTTTCAGAAGGTTTCATTTTTCTGAGCATGTCACTTCACGTTTCCTTGCTTACACCGCCTGGTGAGGCAGGTCCACTCCAGCTTTCTCACCTATAAGCTGCGGATACTTATGTCTGTTCCCCAAGTGCTCCCAGCAGCTCCCATTGTCGTGAAGTTCAGGTGCTGTAGCAGCCCTTGCCGGCTTCTCTGACCCTGTGCACCCTTTTGTAAGCAGTACCTTTATCAGTGTCTCTGCAATGATCTTCTTGGCGTGTGTTAGCCATGTCGTGTGGGGGCCTTGATGGGTACGACAGCATATGTATTCGGGAATAATGTGCAGAATCGGTCCCCAAAAACAAGTTGTTTCTCTGGGGAGACCTCGGCCTCATCTTCTGCTGGCACGTAGAAAGAGGTTGTTAAATAACACTTACATGAATCATGCAGCGTGTTGGCCAAAAGTCAGCCAAGAAAGAAATGAATTGCAGGCGATTTGTCACCAACAGCCTGTCCAATCAAGCTCCTTCATGATTTGTAATACAACATAGGCTTCAACAGGAAACATTTATTTTAGCCTCATCATTCCCTCCTCTTAATGATGTTTACTTTGCAAATGCTTCTCATAATTTCCTCCTTTTTTTTTTTTTTTTTTTGCAATTGCCTCCTCCTGTCAGCATCGTCTTTTGTGCCAAGAGTATAGGCAGCTCAGATATTCTGAATTCCTCAGAAGAAATGCGACTCTATTTATTACTCTGTCAAATGGGACTTTCAAATTCAGCTGTAGAGCCATATAAGACCCTGAGAGATATCACAGGAAGAAGAGTGAATGATTCCACCTGAAACAGTAGAAATTCAAGGTCAAACTACTTGCCTAAGAGTCACATTCAGAGGCTGCTGATTCCTTCCAGGCATTTTTTCTTTTGTCCATCCATCCATTATATATCCACTGGGTGCTAAAGAATGAGGCTGGGCTCTAGAGATACAAAGATGAGCAGGATAAACGTGTCTCTGCCTTCACAGAGTTAACGGCATGAAGCGACAGTGAGGACATGAAATAGTCACTGTGCAGTATAAGCTCTAAATAGGTAGAAACAAGGCATTACATGAGCATGAACAAAAGAACCTCAGGCAATCCAGAAGGGAGGGGCAGCAAATGCTTTCCAGAGAAATAATGTTGAAGCTGAGTCTATTGAGTTCAGAAGGCTTTATCCAGGGAAAGGTGGAAGGGTGCAGCAGGCGATAGGAACAGCATTTACAAAGGCTTCAAGGTAGAGAGACTGATACAGATGGCTTTCTATATCTTATCACATTGCCAATAGTGCCTTGTCCAGGTGGCCTGCTTTTTAATCTGTCTCCAGCTAGATCCCAGAAGTAGCCTCCAAATCCTTCAGCTGTTTCCAGTTTGTCTTTAGTCCATTTCTTCTCACCCATGTCAGGTCTCCTCCCCTCAGATGTATCTCTGATCACATCACAGCTCTGTCCACATTTTGTCTGTAATCTACCTTTGCCATTTGACTCCTATCGTGTGTTCCCTGCACTCTCTGCACATTATTCTCTGAGCATCTGCAAGCCTGGCTTCTGTGCCTTTGGGTGAGTGCTTCCTTTTACCTGCATTGTCCTCATCCCCTTTATAACTGTGTCAGCCAGGGTGCTAGCACAGTCCAGAGAGTACACTCAAAGTAGGTAGCTGAGAAGCATTAGGGAAAAAACCCTATTTACATGCATGTGTGTAGGGTTTAGGGAATCCAGCATGAGGTGGTAGAGTACTCACAGCTTTCTGTTACCGCCTCTACCCAGAAGGAGCAAGAGATGGACAGGTTACCAGATTACAGAAAAAGTAGCGATGCGGAGGAAGCTATCCAGCTCGGTCTCTTCCACCCTTCTATCATCTACAAGGTCATGGGCTTCCTCCTTACTTGGACTCAAGTAAGGTAGAAAAGAGTACTGAGAAGACTCTTTTAGATCCATGAATCAAGATCCAAAATGAACGCCAACCCATCCAAGAGTCCTCTGACCTGTGCTGCTCACTGCTCTCCAGTGGGAACCACTTTTCCTTATCAGGATCTGTACCAGGCTACTCCTCATTTTGCACTGTACTCCTCCATAACTTATATGCATATGTCTTAGGTTGGGCTCTCTGAAAGCAGACACTGAAATGAGAATTTGGGTCGAGGTGACCTCAGGCAATGTTCTCAGGAAGAACCGGCAGGGAGGTAAGAAGAAGGAAGGAACCGTAGCCAAGCCAGGCTATGACTCAGTGCTGCAGGGGACGTCTGGGATCTGTGAACATCTGGCCTTAAAGTTGACTCCATCGGGGGGCAGGTAGCCGCCTAGAAGGATTCCCATACAAGTCAACCACTGGTGAGGGGCTTCTAGTTCTCTGAGCTCGCAGGCAGAGTGGTTTTGGCAGCCTGTTACCAGCTGCTGACAAACAGATGTAGATGCTGGCTGTTGAATGTGAACCTTCACTGGGATCTGATGTGGACCACAGTGTGGTGAAGGAATTAAAAGAGTGGGGGGAAGCACTGATAGGTCTGTTATTACTCACATCTTCTCTCTCTTCTTAGTAAGCTTCTGCAGAGTGAAGGCTGGATTTATCTATAGAACACCATATGGATCTTTGTAACATCAACATGAAGCACCAAGGCCGGCTCCGTGGGTGTGTGACTTATGCAGCTGCACAGCTCTTAGAAGGACCCCCTGCTTGGTGTAATGCTCTGCTGTCACCATTTTGAAATTCTTAAGAATTGTTGAATGAGGGGTCCAGAATTTCCATTTTGTATTGGCCCCACAAATGATGTCACTGATCCCTTCTACCACAAAGTAGGTATTTGATATGTGTTTAGTGAGTGAAGGAATGATGCCTGACATTCATTAGGTGGTCAATAAATGCAGGCTAAATGGGCGTATCAGAAGGAACTGCTGTCCTTATACCTTCAAGTGCAAAAATGAAGAAGGTGGTGTGGGGTCTTGCCATCTTACACTGGCTGCTGCTTCCCCTGTCTTCATACCTCTCTAGGCCCCTGATAAAGTGTGGATAAGACTTGTTTATTTCAAGTCACTATTTATTTTTCTCTTCCCATGACATGGAAAATTCTTGGCATCAGGCAGCCTCAGGGTAACACTATTTTTATTTCCCCAGCAGAATAATTAAATTTAGGCTCAGTTGCTCTTCCTCAGCAGAGAGACTGTGGGCAAAATTGGATGAAGAGGCTGCTGCAAATGGCTGGTTGGGATGGATTCCAGGGAGACTGGGGCACCTTGATCTGGAACAATTTCACTGTGGATCCACATGGGGAGGAGGGAGCAAAGGCTTTGCTAAGATCAGTCAGCCAGACCTCTCCGCTGTGTTGGACAATCTCAAACATATCTTAGAATTGTAGAACTGGATGCAGCTGGAGGAATGATCATGTAGACTACGGGTCAGCAAATTACAGCAAATAAAGTTTTATTGGAACACAGCCACTGTCATTTATTTATGTATTGTCTCTGGCTGTTTGCATGATACAACAACAGAGTTGATCTGTTGTGACAGAAACTGAGAGGTGTACGAAGTAGATAATATATATTATCTGGCCCTTTATAAATCAAGTTTGCTAACCACTGACTTAGAGAAGAAACCCTCCAAGAATGTTATGTAGACACTAATAGTCCTTCAGGATTATTATATAAAGTCTTTCTTTCCTATTTAAAGTTGAACTCCATTCTTTCTTTAAACAATTTTTAATGTTTATGTATTTTATTAGAGAGAGAGAGAAAGAGAGTGCACACACAAGCAAGCTAAGGGCAGAGAGAGGGAGACACCATCTGAAGCAGGCTCTAGGTTCTGAGCTGTCAGCACAGAGCCTGATGTGAGGCTCAAACCCATGAATCATGATATCATGACCTGAAGTCAGAGGCTTAACTGACTGAGCCACACAGGTGCCCCAAAGTTAAGCTCAGTTCTATAAAGAAATCTTTCTTTTACTGCTACAAGTCAAAGAAAATGAGTCAAAGGGAGGGGGAATTATAGAGACCTATTTCTTGTCTCATTTGCCACAATTCATCTGGAGTCCCAGGTACACAGAACAATAGCCTTTCCCTGCATTTACCACACATGCTCCTACTTTCCTATATGTGCTGCTCCTCTTCTTGGAAGAAAGGGACTATTTCATCTTCTCTATTTCATGATGTCCTATTGTGAATCATCTAAAGGATTCTAAGGAATGCCTGGAATTATCACTAGGCAGATTTCCCGAGACATTCACAAGTACTTTCTAAAAGCTTATGATAGGCAAAATAGTGTTCTTGCTGCTGAGAATCAGGGGAGGGGTTTTCTCAGTTTGGACTCCTCTCCAAAGCAGACCCTGAGACAAGGATTTAGGTACAGGAAGCTTAGAGGTAAGGCATCTTAGGAAGCAAAAAAAAAAAGTGAGGAAATTGGGAAAGTGAATTAAGGCAAGGAGAAAAGACAATAAAGGTATATTAATGGGTAGATGATCAGTGTGGGTAACTGGGGCTCAGTTCTGCTGGATTTGTCTCATAATCAGAGGGTGCAAAGGCTGGAGGATTTAGCCATTGACTTCTCTCCACCATTGATCGACAGTTACCCCTGGGGTTTGAACACTCCTTCCCGCCCTGGTTTCCCCCATCTGCTGTTGAACAGCTCCCAGGGCTCCAGGGAAGGGAGGCACATGTACCCGAGGTAGGAAGTTGTCAGTGTGCTAGAAACAGTCTTCTAAGGTTAGAGGTGAACTCAGGTGTGTTAAAAAGACATGGGCATCATGTCTGCTGGGCATCAGCAGCGTCTGCGACGCAATGACATTCAAAATATGTAACCTGAACAGAATGAGCACAGACCATCCGGAATAGAGGCTGGCTGTGAACATCTGGTGTGGATATGCCAGCGAGCGCAAACAATCAGCCGACCTCAGCATGCAGATGCGAATAAGAATCTCAGGTTTTAGGCTGGGTTGCTCCAAGAAGAACTGAGGAGATTTCTACGCCGACATGCTCTTCCAGCCCCCAATCACCCAGAATAGTTGAAATGAAGATTAGAGTTGGTTCTGGGTGGCTTCAGGGCACAGACCAAACCCTCTGTCTTCTCTTCAGCCCAATTACTCCTTTCTATCTTAAGGGTTTTAAGAGCCAAGAAACCCCCATTCGCTCACACATGGTCACCTGAGATTGGAAGTGATTTCCATTCTTCACCTCTCCTCCCATCCTGATTTCAGAGAAGGGAGTGGGTGGAGGGAAGTGTGGCAGGGACAGCTCCTGAGCCACGAGCCCCATTACTGTGCACTTTAATGTCTTCACTATTCCACGCATGCTTTTCAGAGGGAATCAAAAACTCTTTCCTTGAAGACCAAAGTGTCAGAGAAATTGAAGATCCTTTGCAATCCTCCTTGTGACTCTCCATTCCACACTTTTAATTTCATTATTGATTTTCATTAAGCCCTTCAGAGGCCCCCAGTACCTACAGCTTTCTTTCCTTCAAAACAAGAGATTTTGAGAAAGCAGCCAGGTACAGGCTGACAGAGATATGGAATCCTCACAACCAAACAAGCCCTTGCCCTAACCCTGAGGCCTCGGGCTCTCCTGCTGAAAGGGCCAAAAATTTCCCAGGATTAACCTGTCCCACTGTGGGGTACAAATCTCTTTGAGGTCAAAGTAAACAAGGACAAAAACCAGGAATGAGAAGCAGATGAAGCTAGTGAAGTTACTTTGAATGTAAATCATTGCATTTTGTTTTTGTTGTTTTTTTTAAAATAAAAAACCAGAAAGGAAGGGGAAGCAGCAATAGCTGCTGAATTGTGGGCTTATGTGGCACTTCCAAAACATATATAAAGTATATCTACCTGTTTCTAACTTAAAAATCTTAGAGAAATCATCTGCTTTTGTTTTCTTTTCTCTTTGTTTTCCTCTAGGACATCCTCAGCTTACTGACATTTAGCTCTCTATGTTTTGGGCTTTGCCTCATTTGGCCAAGGTCAAAAGGCAGCAAAGAGGACCAAAAGAGACAGATTTTTAAGTGGTTAATATTTGTCCATGGGCTCACTGGCATCTTGTTATAATTTTCTTTTTAAAAACTCTTGCTTTGCATAAAAGAATATCAGAATGGGAAGGAGTTTTAGGGAACATTTGGTCAGTGCCCTCCTTTACTAAGGGGGTCCTGAGATCCAGAAAGGAGGGGAGCTGGGAGCGAAACTCATGGGTGTGCCCCCATATCAGCATTTCTTTCATTTATTTGTTTGTTTTAATGTTTATTTTTGAGAGAGACAGAGACAGAGCATGAGTCGGGGAGGAGCAGAGAGAGAGGGAGACAGAATCCAAAAGCAGAATCCAGACTCTGAGCTGTCAGGCCAGAGCCTGGTGCAGGGCTTGAACTCACAAGCTGTGAGATCATGACCTGAGCCGAAGTCAGACATTTAACTGACTGAGCCACCCAGGCGCCCCTCACATTAGCATTTCTACCACTGTCCCTGGCATATTCCACTGTCAGGAAGGCACCCTTCTCTCCTCCCCGAGCCTCCTTCTTGCCATTGCTCTTTGTTCAATAAAAACTATGAGCTATAGACTGCACATTTTAAACACTGCATTGCCTTCCTCCAAAGGAAGAATTCTCTGGAAAATTAAGCCTGAATGGCATAAAGAGGCAGGAAAAACATGTTTTATTGTTACTGCTTTTCTCCTTTTGCTCTTGTTCAATCCCTTTGGGTTCCAGACCTAGGAACACAGCTATTGCTGTTTCCCCTTCCTTCTGGCTTTGGAGGAGAATTTGCTGTAATCAGGTATAATCCTCAAATAATGGAGAAGCACTTTGTTTGTGTTTTTGCTCATGTTATTAGAGACAGGAGCTGGACTGTGGCACAAAAATACAGGCATGGGGGCGGGGATCCTGTTTTTTTCTGCCATTTATTGCTAGGTGACCTTAAGTAATTTACTCAGCCTCTCCACTTTCATTCTCTTGTGTGAAATAGAGATGATAACATCAGTATCTCACAGCTGTTTAGGGAATTAAGGAAAAGACCATATGGCAATACTTGGGTATAGTAGGTGCTCTATCTGGGGTAGCTGTTAATAATGATGATGATAACAACTTGTCTAGAATCAGACAAAGTAGAAAGGAAAGCACATGGATATGGATTTTTTGAAATTAAAAAAAATATTTTATTTGAGAGCGAGCATGAGTAGGGGGAGAGACAGAGAGAGAGAATCTCAAGGAGGCTATGCACTCAGCAGGGAGCCTGAGGTAGAGTCTGATGTCACATTTTTGGGATCATGACCTGAGTTGAAATCAGGGCTCACATGCTGAACAGGCAGAGTTAGCCAGATGCCCCCTAATGTGCTGCTTCAAGTCTCACAGCAACATCATTAAGAAAACTGGTCCCATTCTGATCCCAAATTTATATCTGAAAAAAACACAAGGCTCACTCAAGAAGAAAAAAAAAAGGTGGAGGACTTTCTCAGAGCCACTCAACTGGTGGTAGCAGAGCTTGGACCCAGAGTCCAGGTCCTCTGTTTGTCTCGTGCACGTCTCTGAGTCTGTGATTTCTCTAGGGACTTAGCCCCCCCAACTACAAAGTCTGAACACTCACAAAAAGTGGAGGGAATCAAGACTCCAAATAGCCTCTCTTTAGATATAGTTTATGTTTTGTCAGCAAATGAGTATTTTTTTTAATATTTTATTTATTTTTGAGAGATAGAGACAGCATGAACAGGGGAGGGTCAGAGAGAGAGGGAGACACAGAATGTGAAGCAGGCTCCAGGCTCTGAGCTAGCTGTCAGCACAGAGCCCGACGCGGGGCTCAAACCCACGATCCGTGAAATCATGACCTGAGCTAAGTCAGACGCTTAACCGACTGAGCCGCCCAGGCGCCCCATGAGTATTAAGAAAACAGCAGTATGTTCTCTAGATTCAGAATTGTGGAAAAAGAATTGCAAACTTGGTACAAAAAAGCACGGTATTCCTCCAGTAGGTTGGAGCGGAAGAAATGTTGAGACCCTCTGTATGCCACGGCTCCTCCAGAATTTGATTATGCACAATTGTATCCCCAAAGGACCAAAGAGAGATGTGAATCCATGTGGCCTAAAGTGAAATTAGAGGAAAGGGGACTGGCACAATAAATATCTCAGGGCTGAATTCCTTGAATTCAAGGATGGTCTCCTCCTGTCCATGGGTGGAGCTATCCTTTCTGGATTCAGGAGACGGGTCTCCCCAGAGCACTCGTTAGCTCTGCAGATGCTGAAGGTCAGCTGATGAGCAGGACTCCGGTTGGTTTTCTTCCAGCCCTTTCTCCATCTCTTACAAAGGACTATTTAAAGCATAATTCCTGATCTCATACTTGGACCCATTTTTAGACACTAGAATAAAGAAAATTAGGGGTTCTAGGACTGGGTATGTTTCTGTCACACTCACCAAATTGCAAGGGTACTTGCAGCTCTTGGAAAGGAATATTTTAACTATATTTAATCATAGGAAAACTTTCCAGGGAGGCTCAGGTTAGCTCCTTTCATATAGTGACAATGCAAGAAGGTTTCACTTGGAATAACAAAACGATAATTCCACCAAGACACTTTCACTGAGCTTATACCTGAGAAGCAAATAACATCACCCTCTGGTCCAAGTTACAGATTCTGCATTAGGGATTTTTGTTAATTTCCCCTGTCAATTATTTCTTCCCCACCTCCTCCCTTGTTTCTTTGAGAATCTGCCCATCCACTTTGCAAAGACTCAGTTACCACAGCTCCTGCTGAGTGCTCATGTGATTGGCTTCTCTGTATGCAGACCACAAGATCAAGAGTCCCTACTCAAATGCAGACAATCAGATGCTCTCCTGGGGACTGGGATTGGGTTTCTGAGCTGCTACTGAGGGTCTGCTGAGCATCAAGAGAGAGGTGAAGTTAGCAATGGGGATGTTGTGTTTGCTCTTGTGCCAAGAAAGGGAAAGAACTGGTCGAGAGACAGAGATAAAAAGGGAGCTAGGATAGGGATAGAAATGAGAATGAGGAAGCATGAGGCGAGGGGAAGGGAGGGATAAGGGGAGGGAGAGAATGCAGAATAATGATCACATGTAGACAGATGCAGAGACAAGAAACGAATTCATTTGGAGAAACTAAGCGCAAAATCTTGTCCTGGCTTTCAGTGACTGTTTCCAGTACTTTGTGCACATTAATTGCATTGTCTGACCTTGCGTTTCATTACATGCCCCTGTACCTTGGTGATAATTACAACCCATCCCTTTTCCCTTTGTGTGTGTGTATGTATATATGCATGTGTGTGACTAAATGGGTTTTGTTCCGTGCAACCAAGAAATCCCAAGACAGATTTCCCTCCACAGTCTCACCTATGTTGACCAGTAACATTTCAAGATGGCACCTTTGTCTTAAGAGTACAGTTCATGGTTTTGGGACTAGCACCAAGAAGTGAGGGGGGGCCTTTGTGTTCTAGTGTCTTAGCATCACGCTCATTGATTATCTGTCACTAGTGCGTCATGTGCTTTGGCTCTATTATTATTCTTTGCATCAAGCTAAAATAGATTCTATAATTGATATCCTCCCCAGAGGAGCGTGACTTTCCATCTGGGATGGATTTTCAGAAAATCTTACTGGGAGCCCAGAGGGTTGGAATGGCTCCAAGATTCCTCATTACAGTGCCTCTTTTTTCTTTCCCTGAAAGGTGTGAATTTGACCTTTTCATTGGTCACCAAGGCTGCCATATATTCAGCTACTTGTGACTAGGCTACAAAGGGCTTTGAGGGAGAGCAGCCCACAGAGTTCTATTTGAGGAATGCCAAATGGTTCCCCAGGACCCAGCTGATACCTCTTCCTCACACGGTGCCTGAAATGTGCAGTTACTTTTGTTGAATTATAATATTATTGCTCACGACAAAGGCTAATATTAAAACAAAATTAGCAATACTCACAGAGAGGGCAGAAAACTCTCAGACTTGCCATTTAAATGACTTTGGGGAAAATCAAAGCCTCTGTGTTACAGTTTCCTCATCTGTAAGATGATAGTACTAACACCTACCTCAGAGGGTTGTTATGGGGGTTAAAGGTGTTAATATTTGTAAAGCCCTTAAAATGGTGCCTGGCATTTAGTATGAGCCCTGTTGGACATTTGTATCTCCTGTTCAAATGATGGTAGAGGGTAAAGTCTGGAGGTTTTTCTTATGTGGTATGTAAACTTTTACATTTAGAATATCTGAGGTTTGGGGAAATACAAATCAAAACCACATTGGGATACCACCTCACACCAGTCAAAGTGGTTAAAATTAAAAACTCTGGAAACAACAGATGTTGGCCAGGATGTGGAGAAACGGGAACCCTCTTTCACTGTGCTGGGAATGCAAACTGGTGCAGCCACTCTGGAAAACAGTGTGGAGGTTCTCAAAAAAATTAAAAATAGAATTACCCTACAACCCAGCAATAGCGCTGCTAGGAATCTATTCAAAGGACACAGGAGTGCTGATTCATAGGGGCACATGTACCCCAATGTTTATGGCAGTGCTTTCAACAATAGCCAAATTATGGAAAGAACCCAAATGTCTACCAACTGATAAATGGATTAGGTGGGATATATGTACACAGTATAATACTACTCAGCAATGAAAAATAATGCTATCTTGCCATTTCCAACAACTTAGATGGGACTGGAGGGTATTATGCTAAGTGAAATAAGTCAGTCAGAGAAAGACACAGATCATTTCACTTATATGTGGAATTTGAGAATCTTAACAGAAGACCATGGGAAAATGAAAGGGGAAAAATAGTTTCAAACAGAGAGGGAGGCAAACCATAAGAGACCTTTAAATACAGAGAACAAACTGAGGGTTGATGGGGGGTAAGGGGAGGAGAAAATAGGTGATGGGCATTGAGGAGGGCACTTGTTGGGATGAGCACTGGGTGTTGTATGTAAGTGATGAATCATGGGAATCTACTCCCAAAGCCAAGAGCACACTTTACACACTTTATGTTAGTTAGCTTGACAATAAATTATATTTTTTAAAAAAAAAAGAATGGTTGAGGTTTAGAAAGTGGAAAGGAGGAAGGAGTCAGGTCTTGATGGATTGGGAACACTATAAATTGACACCAGAAGTGAAAGTCTCCCTCCTGAAAGGGTTTCTTCACATTATGTGTGTGAGACTTACAATGTTGGGCTAGGAAGAAAAGGGTAGAAAAGTCTTTGTGAACGTCTGTCTCGAAGGCTCAGGCATTTACGTGTGTGTGTGTGTGCGTGCACATGTGTAATTTAAACTCGAGAACACAGTCGTGGACATAGGGGGTGTGGGTCCTTGAACCATACTCACTTTTAGAAGATATTCTCAAAAAGCTGTTGGTTGACAATAAAAAATTGACAGAGATTACAAGGATATTAGGGTGTTGTGATTTTAAGTCATGTTTATTTAGGTAGAATTCCCACATAGCAAAACTACCCTTTTTAGTGTATAGTTTTAAGAGTCTGACAAATGTGTCCAGTCATGTAACCACCACCATAGTCAAGATATAAAACATTGTCATCCCTTGTGCATCCCTAAAAGTTCCCTTGTGCCCATTTGTGGACAACTCCATTTCCCGCCCACAGTTCTGGCAACCACTGATCTCCCCCCGCCCTGGCTCCCATGTAGTTTTGCCTTTTGCAGAATGTCAGTAAAGCTTCTCTGAATTTGAGCTCAGGTAACGTGATAAACTCTTTTAGCATCCTGATGCTCTTCTAGTTGTAATTATACTGTATATGCAATTGACTGATCCATTGTTAAATGTCCACCTCTTCTGCTAGACTTCTGCAGGCATGTCTGCAGGGCAGAGAGTATGTCGCTAGTGCATCACTGTATCCTCAGTACCATCCAGAAGAGGTGCAACAAATATCACTTAGCAAATGAATGAATGAATGAATAACTCAATGACTATATGGAAAATACTTTAAGTCCCTATTGACTAAGCAAAATCAATTTGATATTCAGTCATATCAAATCTATATCTTATTCTAAAACACCCAGAGACTATATTATTCAAACATTCCTGAAGAGTATGCATGTACTTTTGGAGTTTTATTGGGTCTAAATATTAGCAATCAGAACCATTCCAGACAATCCCAGATTCATGGGATTAATTGCTCAATTAAGAATAAAATGGAAAAGGGGAGAAGAAGGGCGGAAATGGTGGGGGAAAGGGAGAGAGGCAAACCATGAGAGACTCTTGAATGCTGACAAAAACTGAGGACTGATGGATGTGGGGGGGAGGGGGGGAGGGGCATGGAGGAGGGCACTTTGGGGATGAGCACTGAGTGTTATGTGGAAACTAATTTGACAATAAACTATTTGTAAAAAAAAAAAATGGAAAAGTCTTTAATCATTTAACAGTCTACTGCCATTATATTGTTTAATTGCATATTTTAATTTTTTAAATGTTTATTCATTTTTGAGAGAGAGAGACAGAGTGTGAGTAGGGGAGGGGCAGAGAGTAAGAGAGACAGAATCCGAAGCAGGCTCCAGGCTCTGAGCTCTCAGCACAGAGCCTGAAGCGGGGCTCAAACTTGTGAACCGTGAGATCATGACCCAAGACAAAGTTGAAGGCTTAACTGACTGAGCCACCCAGGTGCTCTAATTGAATATTTAAAGCTGTTTACTTCATGATTTTTACACTCCATATATTTTGTAGCAACTCTGAAGTTACAGTGATGCTTAAGAGCAAAATCATGAAATCCTCAAAATCAAGTTTATTTTCAGTGTGCTCGTCGAGTTCAGAAAGGAGGTCTTTGTATTTTGGTTTTGCTTCTTGTCCCTGTAAGAATAAAGAATAAATAAAAACCGAATTCATTGTGCCACCTTAGTTTTACAGATAACAAGCAATTAAGAAATGTGTTATTAACATGTTATAACATATCATAACATGTTAGTAACAATATCATCTCAAGTTGCTACCAGAGCTACCAATTGAGCACTGTGTTAAATCTTTTCATGAGTTATTTCACTGAATTTCCAGGTGACCTTATGAATATCCAATTATTATCCTCAGTTTACAGATGAGCATCAACGACTCAGGGAGAATTAGGTCATTTGCCCCAACCTAGGCAGCTATTGGTGTGAAACCAGGGTTCATAGTCTTGGCCTTCTGATTCTGGAGCCCACACTCTTAACTGTTAA
The DNA here is from genome assembly GCF_008692635.1 of Crocuta crocuta. Classification (NCBI taxonomy): domain Eukaryota; kingdom Metazoa; phylum Chordata; class Mammalia; order Carnivora; family Hyaenidae; genus Crocuta; species Crocuta crocuta. The sequence goes on along the minus strand of NW_027529442.1, from coordinate 4,172,731 downwards.
TTATCTGCTTCTCTAGAAATACAGATATGTTACATTTTCAGAATTTCAACATATAGTCTCTTTGTTATGAGAGGTATTCACTCCATGTTCCACTGAACAATAAAATTATCTTGAAATATGAAATTAAAAAATGCTAATAGAAAAATCTGAGCTTTGGAAAACTGTTCAGCATTTAGTTTGATCCTAAATCACACCCAAATCCATAGTCCTCATAAATAGATTGAAGGGAAACATATGAGTAAGACATACACGAAGAGGCTTTTTAGTTTCCAACCACAGCTTGTGAAAGATCTTCCCAAGTGGCATTAAAAACATTAAGGTTATTCCATTCTCTGGTATTCTGAGCTACGTTTGCATTTAGTTCAACCCCAAATGCTCACGCATGTGCTAGCTGTAAAAAGCCATCACAGCAATGACTAAGGGCACTTTAGGAAGGATGATACATTCCTCTTGCAGGCTAGACCATTCTGGTCTCTCTAGACTGGTTGTCCTCGAGAGGTCACACCTAACAGTGAAGGCAAAAAGAGCTTCTCCTGCCTCACTCCCGGACAGCTGAGTGCTCTGTGGAAATGGTGGGATCCATGACAAGATAGGACTACTTACTAGTGGAAGGACACACTGCTCAAAGGTCAGAGGTGGCTGTAGATCTTTTTCTCTTTTGTTCTGTGTATTTTAAGTGCATGGGAGCTGACCCATGTCCAGCCCTCTCAGAGCCTGACCAGCCATCTTGTTTCTGTATTTTCTTAACAGGGTGTTTAAATGCTCAGTTTGATTTTCTCTGACTATGGAGTGTTAAGATCCCCCCAAATGATGTTAGGCTTGTGAGAAAGGAGATGGTCCCCTCAGAACCCAGGCCTCAGCTAAAAGAGCCATCTCAGTTGACCAGAGAGCTCCTTATAGGGATGTAGGAGACGGCCCAGTTAGTCACTAAGGGGCTGCTGTTTTCTGCCATTGACGTGTGTGCCCCTACCTGCCCTAAGGACTCTCACAGAGCCGAGTGTTAGGTTCAAGGCAGCATTATGACATTACTCTTCATATTTGCTCTGTAAGGTTAAGCTATCACTTAACCTTAACTTCTGCTTTCTGGTGCCTCTCATCTTGAGCAGAGAGGAGGACGTCACATGAGGCCTGGATAGGTCTGCTGCCGGNTTTATCTATACCATGGAATACTACATGGCAATGAGAAAGAATGAAATCTGCCTTTCTCAAGTTTTAACCTGCACTGGGACACGATTTGGCTTTAACCTTCTTTTTCCCTTGGCTGTTCTCAGAAGAGATAATGAATAACAGAAGTAACTCCCTTGTCTGAAGTTTCTCTTTCCATAGTTCGAGTTACCTCTGTCAGCTGTGACCTGGAAACAACCATTCTCTTTCTGATGAATCATCAGAAAGTCAATAGAAGCCTACATTGATGTCACAGTGCTTATTTCCTTTACCTTCCTGTCAATCGGGTGGCAATTTATCATCTCACATGCCCACCAGAAGGGTAAATACAGTTCCATAGGGTATTCTGAGGAAAAGACCACATTCACATAACTTTTACTAGAGTATATTGTTATAGTTGTTCTATTTTATCATTAGTTCTTATTATGAGTCTCTTACTGCATCTAATTTATAAAAGAAACTTTATCATAAGGTGTGTGTGCATTAGGAAAAGCAGTCTATAGAGGGTTTGGTACTGTCCATGGTCTCAGGCATCCACGGGGCCTGGGAACTATCTCAGCACATCAGGGGAGGGTTGGAGGAGGTGATGACCCTCTGCTGGGTCCTCATCTTTCTCTGAAGACCTGCCCAGCCACCCAGTAGGAGGTCTTTTTCTTCCTAGAGTATGTCATCTCGTTTGGCCTCTGACGTAGGCAAGTGTTTCAGGATTTATTCACCCACGCTTTCCTTAAAGGCTCCCTAGAACTTTCTACCACTTATCAAATTCTGCCTGACACTTCTAGCTAAAAAAAAATTTTTCTTAAAAAAATTCAAAGAATAATACAAATAATACTTATTCTTCCTGTAATTGAAAGTGTATACCCTTTGGGGAGACTGGGTGGCTCCATTGGTTAAATGTCTGACTCTCGATCTTGGCTCAGGTCAGAATCTCATGGTTCGTAAATTCAAGCCTCACAATGGGCTCTTTGCTGACAGCGTGGTCACTGCTTGGGATTCTCTCTCTCTCCCTCTCTCTGCCCCTATCTCGCTCTCTCTCTCTCTCTCAAAATAAATTACAATTAAAAAAAGAGAGAGAGAAAATGTGTACCTTTTGACCCACATCACTTCACTAACCCTCCCCCAAACCCCCGGCAACCACATTCTATTCTCTGTTTCTACGAAATTGAGTTTTTATAAAATCACTTATTTGTAGAATAAAAAAGTAAGTTTCTCACACAGTCTTTTGAAATAATCAAAGATTCACAGGAAGTTATTCCCTTGGTCCAACTTCCCCCTGTGGATGACACCAGATATAACTGTCATATGCTAGAGCCAATACATTTATCTTTTCATGGAATTATAATACTTATTTTTTTAGTATCTCAGAATACACATAGAACTTTAGAGATTGCTTTCTTTTAGGTTTTTTTCTTGCTATACCTACTAATAAATATTGGTGGTTTAGACTCTGCATGAACTCCTCTTTTCTTCTTAGGTATTTCCTCTTGGCCAGCATTTCCCAAAGCAAGCTTGTAGAATGAAATGCAGTTTTAGGTGAGGCAGGAAGAAATATTAAATGCAAATTAATAGTCATCTATTCTTTTACCTTCTAGTTTTACCCATTGAATTAACATTTAGAATAGTGATAACGTATTCTCTTTTTTAAGTTTATTTATTTATTTTGAGAGAGAGAGACCAGGAGAGGAAGAGAGAGAATAGAAAGCACGCTCTGTCCTGGTAGTGCAGAGCCAGATGCAGGGCTCAAACTCACGATCCGTGAGATCATGACCTGAGCCAAAATCAAGAGTTGGATGTCTAACCAACTGAGCCCTCCAGGTGTGTCAGTGATAAAGTACTTTTTTTAACGTTTTATTTATTTCTGAGACAGACAGCATGAGAAGGGGAAGGTCAGAGAGAGAGGGAGACATAGAATCTGAAATAGGCTCCAGGCTCTGAGCTAGCTGTCAGCACAGAGCCCGACGCAGAGCTTGAATCCATGAACCGTGAGATCACGACCGGAGCTGAAGTCAGATGCCCAACTGACTGAGCCACCCAGGCGCCCCATAAAGTATTCTTATAAAATAATTTATTTAAATAGAGAGTTAACTTAAAGAAAAAAGTTCTAAGTGAATTTTAATACAGACTATAGGCAGACATAGGAAAAATATTGAAGGCAGTATTCAAATGACTAAAGGTTGGGAAATATTCCTCTAGGTAATTTAGGTCACTCTTTTCAGGTCAGTGACTGTTCATCTACTGCTAACTCTGACTTCTATATTGTGAACACAAATCTTTATTCTGACCTCCCAAGTCATAGGTTCCGTTGCTCTCTTTCTCCTCTGGAATGTTTCATTGATATCTTAGAATTGACACATTCTGATGGAACTCATCACTTCTTCCACCCCACCTCACCTCAAATATGCTTATTCTCCAATCTTTGATTACTCTGGGAATAAGGCCACCAACCCATTTCTTCCCACAGTCGGAAACTGGAGTGCCATAATTTGCTCCTCGTGTCCTTCAATACTACAGCCAATCAGTTATCAGCTTCCAGATGTCTCTCCTGTTCATTCCACCTTCCAGATGTCTCTAAAATTCACCACCCAAGTCCCAACATCATTGTCCTCTGTTTGGATTGCTTCCTCACAGATGCTCTTTCTTTGTCCCAACCCCAGCCCTACCCCAATCCCATCTGGAGGTGATGTAATTTCTTCATCCTTGACTTAGAAAGCATTCCTGGCTTCCTCCTGCCCTCATGCTATGCTTTTGTAATTTGCCTTCTTCCCACCTCCTCAGCCTCATCTCCTAGTGCTTCCTACTTTCCTTTCCCATCTCACCAACTACTTCCTGGCCCTCCCAGGTCATTAACCTGACTCACAGACTTTGCATCTACCATTCCCTCAGCTTGGAATGTTATCATTCTCAGTGCCCACCCTCATCCCTTGCATAACTAACTCTTGCTCACTCTTCAGATCTCAGCTATGCCTTTGTTTTCTGGGAGAGCTTCTTTGACTGACTGTTCCAAGAGGGTCCCTCTGTTTTACTCTTTCAGTAAAGAAATTGTTTCATGGTTATTTCAATATTTCTTTTTTTTTTTTTAATATTTCTAATGACCTTCTCAGCATATCTCTCTACTCTGCTGGATTTATTTTTTATTTTTAAGCTTATTTATTCATTTTTAAGAGAGACAGAATAAATGGGGGAGGGGCAGAAAGAGAGAATCCCAAGTAGGCTCTGTGCTGCCAGCACAGAACCTGATGTGGGGCTTGAACTCACAAAATTGTGAAATCATGACCTGAGCTGAATCAAGTGACCCACACTTAACCTACTGAGGTGCCCAGGCACCCCTCGACTCTGCTGGATTTTTAGCTTGTTCATTGCATTAACTTCAGTGATCAGCTCACTTCCTGGCAAATGGTAGGTGTTCATTAAACATTTGTTGAATGAAACAATATAATAGCTGCAGTTGTGGGCTCTTTGGGCCAGCCATTATGGTGTGGCTCCTGTTTCTTTATGCCTGTTAATTCTCTCACCTCTGTGAAATTCCTAAATTGGGTTTGCAGCAGATTTTTGGCAGTAGCTTTTCCAAGTTTACCGTCATGGTCAGAAGAGTTTCTGAAAATCAGAGCGATGGTGGCAATGGCTTTTTCCAGATCCGAGCCCTTCCTGAGAGCTGTAAGGGAAGAAATGTACAATGATGTAGTCTAGGTTAGAAATGGTTCTTCCTCAGACACAGGGTTCTATTTTCTGAAGGAACTGGGATGAGTAGGGTTGGAAGATGTATGTCAATGTGGCTCTGTCCTTGGACTCTTTGTCCCCTCTCTGGAGTAGGATGTAGGGACATCTGACACTGGATCTTTAAATAACTGAAACAAAAGTTCCTTCAGGAGCAATAAAAATTAGTAGAATTAGGATGAGATTTACCACCTGCTTGTCATGTGACCTTGGGTAAAGACCTCACCTCTCTCACCATTGTTTTCTGATCTGCAAAATATTTAAAGGTGACTGCTAGGTGCTAGCCTCAGTCCCTGGCACTGAGGACACCACACTAAGACAAAGTCTTGCTCTTGTGGAGTTTATATTCTATGTCAATCAAAGCACCACTTTAGGCCAGTGTGACAAAGGAGAATGGCATCCAAAACCAACTCTTTGATATCATGATGGATAAGGGACCTCTTTGACCTAAAGCCTCAAGCATAGTGCTTTCCCAGCTGGTTTCTCTGGTTTAAACTCCTTGAAAGGGTGATGCTAACCCATTCCTTTCCAGTGGGTAGCACCCGGTGGACACTGAGAACTGCACAAGGTACAGTGAAAAAATTTTGTATATTCTCTGTCCTCTGCGGCTCTAGCACACCCTCTATTATAGAACTTCTCTCATGTTATAGTTACTGTATTTTTTTAAAATTATGTTTATTTATTCTTGAGAGAGAGGGACACACACACACAGAACATGAGTATGGGAGGGGCAGAGAGAGAGAGGGAGACACAGAATCCAAAGCAGGCTCCAGGCTCTGAGCTGTCAGCACAGAGTCCAACATGGGGCTTGAACCCATGAACTATGAGATCACGACCTGAGCCAAAGTTGGACACTTAACCGACTGAGCCACCCGGGTGCTCCAGTTATTGCATTTCTAATAGTCTTTCTTCTCAGCTACACTGCAAGCTCCGTGAGGCCAGGGATCATACCTTTCTTCATCACTGTATTCCTAGGGACCAACATGAATTCCTGCTATATAGTAGGTGCTAGGATATGCAATTTAATGAATGAATAAGAAAAAGGAAAAGGAAAAGAAAAGGAAAGAAAAGAAAAGAAAAGGAAAGAAAAAAAAAGAAAAACAAAATCCTACCATTTTTAGCCCANTATTGCATTTCTAATAGTCTTTCTTCTCAGCTACACTGCAAGCTCCGTGAGGCCAGGGATCACACCTTTCTTCATCACTGTATTCCTAGGGACCAACATGAATTCCTGCTATATAGTAGGTGCTAGGATATGCAATTTAATGAATGAATAAGAAAAAGGAAAAGGAAAAGAAAAGGAAAGAAAAGAAAAGAAAAGGAAAGAAAAGAAAAAAAGAAAAACAAAATCCTACCATTTTTAGCCCGGGTTCTACGCAACAATTGTTCATACAAAGAATGATGATCAGACAAACTAACATGACTTTTGAATTGAACACTTACGATATTTCTAATATTTTCCTAAGTTGGCTCAGCACCCAAAGGTGGCCTCTGCCCTTATACAATCTAGTGAGATAATAATAATCAAGAAGACATGTGCATATGCATATATATTTGTTTTTATATATATTCAATAATTATTTCTCCATATACATATATAACATATGGATTCATAACTTGTGATGTATGAAGCAAAGAAGGCACAGAGACAAAAACAATTTTTTTAAAAATTACATCTTGGGGGGTGCCTGGGTGATTCAGTTGTCTAAGCATCTGACTAATGGCTCAGGTCACGGTCTGTGAATTTGAGCTCCTCTGTGCTGACAGCTTAGAACCTGAAGCCTGCTTCAGGTTCTGTGTCTCCCTCTCTCTTTGTCCCTCTCCCGATCACACACGCTCTCTCAGAAAATGAATAAAACATTAAGAAAAATTACATCTGGGAGGAAAACTACTTAGATAGGTGGCCTTGGAGGTCTCTGTCAGTAGATAGGTGAACATTGAAGCCAAGACCGAATGGATGAGAAGGATCCTGCCACATAAAAGGGTTGGGGTGGGGTAGTCAGGCTGGGATCAGGGTTGTGCTGAATGTCCTAAGCTCAAGCAGAATAGTGAAGGCTCAGATGACAAGGAGTGTGGCACATCTGGGCCACTGAAAGGAGACAGCTGTGACTGAAACCTCGGAGAGTGTTTGATTAGGAAAGCAGGCAGAACTAGAGCACACGGAGCTTTCAGCCTAGGGAGAGGCATCCGGCTTTTTCTTTGCAAATATTTTCTCCCAGTCCATAAATTGTTGACTTTTTGAATCCTTGAGACCTTTTGTAGAGGAATTGTTTCTAATTTTTATAACGTCTGATTTATCAATGTTTCTTCTTCCAAAAGAGTTGTCCAACGTGAATTTAGAAGTTTTATCGTTTTATGCTCTACATTTAAATCCATAGTTCATGGATTAACTCATTCTGAGTTCATTTTTATGGGAGGTATAAGACTTTGTGGGAGGTTCATATTTTTAACCTGTGGATGACCAATGGCATCAGTTGTTAAAAATACTATACTTCCTTTGCTGAATTGCTTCGCATCTTTGTCAAAAATCAGTTGGGCATATTTGTATGGGTCCATCTCTGGGTTCCTCATTCTGTTCCACTGATCTGTCCCTCTCTCAACATCATATTTCCTTGATTCCTGTAGCCATATCATAAGCCTTAAAATGGAGGAGAGTGAGTCCCCCACTTTCTTCTTTTTCAAAATTATTTTGGCTATTTTATGACTATATATATATTAAAAGAGAAATCTTTTTAAAATTTGTTTATTTATTTTGAGAGAGAGGGAGAATGTTTGGGGAGGGGCAGAGAGAGAGGAGAGGGAGAACAACAGTCAGGCTCTGTGCTGTCAGCACAGAGCTCGATGTGGGGCTTGAACTCATGTATGAACTGTGAGATCATGACCTGAGCCGAAACCAAGAGTTCGATGCTTAACCAACTGAGCCACCCCGACGCCCCAGCTTTAAGAGAAATTTGATGAGAATTGCTCTCTTTACTGCGTCGACCCTTCCTTCAGGAACACAGTATCATCATCGCACTTTACAGATGACGAAAGGATGTGACCTTGCTGAGGACCCACTGCTAGTAAGTGCAGAGCTTGAATTTGAATCCTTGTCAAAAACATGAGCCTCATGAAGACAGAGATTTTTTTTTCCTGTCTTGTTCTCTGTGGAACATGAGAGTAATGCATTAGAGTAATGCCTGGCACATAGTACATGCTTCACGTATATTCATGGAATGAATGTCTGCCGAATCTGTGTCCTCAGCTTCTTAGTCCCTGATTTCTTCCCTGGTTTCTGAGCCTCAGTCTCATCTGTCTATGGTTGTGCCGGACATTTCCCCCTTCTGTCTGCTTGTCCAGTGGCTGGGCCTATGTCTAACCTAGAACTCCAACCTCAGAATATTCCCTGCTTCTTTGAATTTTATTTTTAGCCTTTTCTCCCCAGCCCCCACATCCTTAACCACCTCTTCCCTGTGAAACTCACAGTCAGAATTGAGATTCTCCTCAATTACCCAAAACCTCGCTGCTCATCAAAGTCTACAGAGATAAGTATATGCCTCTAGCTTGTGTCTGTCTTTTCTGGGGTGTGTGCTTGAGGAGGTGGGATGCTATATGGTGATAACTTTGAATTTAAGTGTCTAAAAAATAAACTCCATTTATTCTGTCTTTAAGAAGCAAATTGCTTAGAGGAAATACCTTAATTCCTTAAGAGGTAAATATTCCTTCTATAATTTTGGCCAGTTGATTTATTGATTAATAATCAAGAATAAATTAGGGAAGGCTTTAGTATGAGCTGCTCTACTGGGTCATGGGGGACAGTAGCCTCTTGCTCTCCAGGCTCTCTCTGGAGAGGAAGGGGTTTATGTCCAGGCTGGAGTGCGCCTGCAGATAATGACAGACACCTTACTTGTTTACCATGTGCCAGGTGCCTTTCAAACATAATCTTATTTAATGCTTAGTAAAACCCACAGAGGTAAGTACTATTTGTGTCTCAATTTTACATATTGGAAACTGACACATGGAGAGATTAAGAGTTTTAAGGTCACATTGCTCAGAAGTGGCAGAGGAAAGATTTGAAAGTCTGTCTGGCTTCAAAGACCACAGAAAGATCTGCCACTTTGGAATATCTCTGTGTAAGGCCACCTCCATAGAGTCTGTGGAACCAGACATTTTCCAATCCTCCGAGGAAGTTGAGGTCTGGTTGCCTTCTAGACGCAGACTCCATCTGGGCTGGCCAACTCCTCTTCCTTCTCCTCCATTCTTTTAAACCCAGCAGGCATTTTTTCTCCTGACTATAAAATAACATATGTTCATAGTAAAAACTGAATGAGAAAACATTACACATGAAAGTTAACTAGGCACTCTGGTTATCTTACCAACACTGATATAATACTTTGTGAGATGTTTTGTTTTTCTGTTTTTATGGCTGGGTTCTTCCCTTAATAAACCCAGCATGTCGCCTTTGAATTCCCGTCTGCCTCCCAGAGTTGTGAGCAAATATGTGAAAGCATATTGTACAGGGCTAAGTACTATTAAAAATGCAAGGGGTTGATGTTTCTCTTACAGCATCTTTTATCAGCTTTCTTGCCTTTGGAAGGGGTGTGTTGGAGAGGGTGTTAAACCAGGCACTTCATGCCGACCTCTCCTGCTATTTCCTACCTCACTTTTTACGCTTTAATAATACTAAACTGTGTGTAGTCCCCTTAGTCACTCTCTTCTCCCAACAAGTACTTTTTGGCAAATATTTATTATCAGTCTCTGTCCTACTTCTGGAGATAGAACCATGAGCAATATCAACAGAGCAATTCTAAATCTCCTGGTGCTTGCGTTGAGGAGGACAATTGTAATGAATGATTACGGAGCTAGTATTCTACGTGTCAGTCCTCCCTCTGTAGGAGGTACAGGCTTCAACTCACTTAATTCTCACATCAGTCTTCATACATAGGCTCCCGTGTCATCTCCACTTTATAGATAAGAAAACTGAGCCACAGGAGGGTTAAGTAGCCTGCTCAAGTTCACACAGCCTGTCTGGTCCCTCGCCATGATGCACACTGCCTTCAAATATTGTTTTTCAGGCAGTGGATTCTGTAGGACTCTTTCCCAACCCCTCAGATTGGGCAAAATGTCCCTCCTTTGTGTTTCTCGACTTCCCTGGACATAAATTTATCATAACCCTCACACTATAACACTCTTCATCTGTCTAAATTTCCTTCTAGATCAGTGCTGTCCGAAAGAAATGTAATGTGAGTCGTAATGATATCTAAACATTTCTGGTAGCCACATTAACAAAGTAAAAGGAAACATATAAAATTATTTTCATAACACATTTTCTTTAACCCAATGTATTAAAAAATATTATAATTCGGGACACCTGGGTGGCTCAGTCAGTTAGGTGTGTGACTTTGACTCAGGGCATGATGTTACAGTTCGTGAGTTTGAGCCCCGTGTCAGGTTCTGTGCTGACAGCTCAGAACTTGGAGCCTGCTTCCAATTATATGTCTTCTTCTCTCGCTGCTCCTCCCCTGCTCATGCTCAGTTTGTCTCTCTCTCTCTCAAAAATAAACAAACATTAAAAAATTTTTAAAAACATTATCATTTCAACACGTGATTAATCTAAACAAATTGAGATAGGCTACCTTTTTTTTTTTCTACTACATCTCTTAAATCTGACATATCTATTACACTTATAGGACATTTCAGTGCTCAGTACCTACATGGGGCTAATGGCTGCTCTAATGGACAGAGCAGTTCTACACTGCATGCTCTGAGGGCAGGTACTACATTGTATTTATCTGTATACTCATTCCCAGGCCCTGGCGTGTTGTGGGCCTCAGTATATGTGTGTTGGACTGAGCTGACTGGAACTTCAGAACAATCCTCTACCTCCTTCTCCTCACCTTCCCTGAACGTGGGATGGGGATCCAAACGTTGGATTGAGCAAGTTTCTGCCACTCTAGTGTAACAGAAACATGCCTGTCAGTACAGTAAGGTGTCAAAGTCACCTCGTTTTAGAACTTTTCCTAATACTAGTTATTTTTGCAAACAGAGCAATGGAGACTCATGGTAGAGAAGTGGTCTGCTTAAGTTCACATAGGTAGTGTGTGACAAGAAAGAAAACTGGGTGTCTGTTCTTTTCTCTCTAGGTCAGTTTCCCCAGTACGCTAGTGCTTCTCTAACTTTTCTGCTACAAAACTGCTTTCAATGCTAGAGGCAAAGAGGTACTCAACCCCCACTCCCACCCTCAAGAGGTCGAGGTCATATGCCCAGGTAGCCAGCAAAGAAAATGTGGGATCCTATTAACCTTTATTCCATCCTCTCTCCATGCCTTATTTCAATGGATAACATTTAAAACTACTTGTCATTCAATAAAACATGTTCTGGGAAGATGAGCCACGTTTATCCTGTGTTTTTTAGGACATGGGAATAAATGTGGCCCAATGGTCCAATGCTAGGAGTCTCATGTTAAGAATGGTGTGTGTGTGTGTGTGTGTGTGTGTGTGTGTGTGTGTGTGTGTGGCAGTGAGGGTGATGGAGAGACTTACTACTCCCCTCAACCTCCTAGAAAGGATAAGTTGTGTTAGAAATGTGGGACAATTATCACAAGTATCTGAAATTGTGTATATTGTAAAACAGAAGTCATAGGCTTCTTGTGATAGTATACAAACGATAGTTACCTCAAGATGGAGATTTATATAAGTAAAAATACAAAGAGTCTCCATTGGAGACATTAGTCAGCCATTTAGGAAGAAAAACAATTTCAGTATAGTAATATCCGTTCATGCTTGTTATTCTGTAAACATTTTAAACCCACAGATTTTGGAATAAGATAATGATCCAAGTATATGAATGGGTTTTTTCTTATATTGTTCCCTCCATGACAATATTGTTGGTTCTAAAAATATTTTACCTATAAAGTTGAATTCTGAGGGTAAATATTTACATTTTTAGAGTTGGCCACACTGTATTTTCACTCGATCAACAAGGGGCAGTGGGGGTTGATTGCATTCTGAGTTCCAATGACTGTTCATGAGTTAGATCTTGATGGTGTTGCTATTGACATACTGAGGATGCTGTCCATAGACAGGAAACTGGGCATATGGTAAGAACATTGAATTAGGAGTCATGGGACCCATGCTCTCAGCTTGGCCTTTAATGGACTACATTTGGGCAGACTAATTGCTATCACCGGACTTCAGTTCTCAAATCTGTAAAAAGAACATGGATATTTGATGATTTATCCACAAATTCTCTTACATATCCGGCATTCTTTACTGTCCTGTTCTTTTTAATTCTTGGTGTGCGATCATGGTAGAGGAGAAATACATACATCCCAGTCACTCCGTGTCTTACCTTTCATTGAAGCCAGTTGCTTGGATATTGAAATGCTGCCAACAAAATGAAAGAAACATAATGATTTTGGGGATTAGGTATTCATATCTGCTTTGGAAGTGAAGCAATACAATGATTTAAAAATTAATTTACTTTCAGTAAACTTTCAATGAACTTTCCAGTGGAGCAGCCATCTGTCTTTCAAACTCCTTTTCCTCCTGGCCACATAGGAAAGAAGTGCTTGAGTGTGCCTAGCCCACCACACATCCTTGTCTTTCTTGCATTCATGTAACCACATGACTAAATTCCCTCCAATGGAAAAGGAGCAGAAAAGAGGGATCACCTTTCATGTGAGCTCTTCTCTGTTCTTTCTTATTTCCAGCTGACTAACATAGAAATTATCAATGGCACTTTGGAACCCACAGGTTAAAACCAAAAGCATCATTATCCTGGGTCCTACCTGGCTACATGGAGTAAATCTGCCACAGACTTGGAATCCCCATTCTAGACTGTCACATGAAAAAGAAGAAAAGAACTTCTTGTTCCATAAAACGCTAAGGATTTGAAGTTTATTTATTTATTCCGGGAGCTGAGCCTACCTAAGAATCTACGTACTGTGCTGGGGGGTGGGGGGAGTGGATGCATCAGTGAATGACAGAGACACATTCCTGCACTCTTGGGGCTTAAAATCTAGAGCAGAAAACAGACTTTAAACAGGTAATTCAATAAAGAGGAGGGGCAGAGCATTTACAGAGGGCAGGGAAGAACTGACCCAGTCTTCAGGTCAGGGTAATGGCATTTTATCCGAGGAGTAGGTGAAGGAGGAGGAAGAGTGTTCCAAACAGAGGCAACAGTGTGTGTTAAGGCCCTGAAATGGGAGAATGCAGGGCATGATCAAAGAAGCAAAGGAAGCACAGAGTGGCTAAAACCTGGATAAGGGCGCAGATGGTGGTGGAAGGTGAGCCTGCAGTCAAGGGCCAGCCCCAGAGCATGCCGAATCCTATGAAGGACTCTGGGCCTTATCCTAATAGCAGTGGGAAGGAAGGGAATGGCATGATCAGATTTGCATTTGGGGAAGTTATTTCACCTGATGTGTCAGAAAAAGATTGGTCAAGGGGCCAGATAGGAGGCAGGAAGATGAATCTTGCCCCCTTACAAATTGCAAGTCAAATTTGATCTATATTTCAACCCCCAATGGCTTTTGAGAAAGCCAATAAGAACCATAGTACTTGGTCATACCTTTGACAACTCCTTAAAGGAAATTTTAGGGTTGAAGATCTGGTTTTGGCATTAACTAGTCAGGAGCTCATCACACCTTGAGGGGCCTCATTTTTCTTATTTGTAAAATTAGGAAGCTGGACTCCAAGATATTTTAGACCTTTTATCATCTTCTCGTTGAGTTCCTCCTAATTTTCTAGAAACCTTGCAGCCTTATTATCTCCTTCATACAGCGTGCTGTCTTTTCACTTTGCAAACAGTGCACCTGCAACATGGCTTGTGTTGTTTCCTATTGTCATGATCGCCTCCATTAGTCTGTGAGAACTTTGAAAGCAAGAGCTATGCAGCTTATCTCAAAATCTCCCCCTCCCAACACTTACCCCCACCTAGCAGAGTACTACCTAGCCCCTGTTAAGTATTTAAGAAAGGTTTTCAAACTACAGGACATCTCCTAAATAAAATTACATAAAAAAGAATATTTTTCACTTATTAGCCATAATTTGGCACATTTGAATGATATGAAACAATTTCCCTCTGTCATGGATAATCTGCAAGTATTTGTTATACAGCTAAAATCCTTGCTAATTTTGATTTACAAATGTTTCTCAAGAGGCAATCAAAGATATTTGTGTTAATTGTATCATCTTTTCAGTTTGCAATCAAAGCTGCATATTTGTTCCCTTTGTTTCTCCAATTCAATTTAAAGCTTGGTTGGGGTGGGTGATAAGCACCAAATTTGCAATTTCTTGGTCATCAGATTGACAGGAACTCTTTGCAAATGCACCTGCAAGCTTAAATAAAACTCAATAAAGGAGAGCCACGTGTCACTGACCTTTTGGGCATTTTCCTAGGTGCTAAAGTGGATGTTGGGGCTGCAGAAGCACTGGGGTCCCCTTCCAAGTGGAGTGCTTGGTCCTGGGTACTGTGCATACAGCCACACATACTTTTGTTGCCTGTTGTGTGTTGGTCCTTCCTAAGCAACAATCACTTGCCCACAGTTACTATTGTCATTCACTCCATGACAACTATTTAATGTACTTTTAGAAGAGCTTTTTGCTGCTGGTGTTATCGTATGTAGATGTGAAACCATTCATGCATTCAACAAATATTTGAGTGCCTACTACAGGCCAGACGTTCTACAAGGTACTGAGGACACGACAGTGAACAAAACCAGACATGGACTCTGATCTCAGACAGCTTAGCTGGAAAGACATATTAATCAAGTGATCATGCAAAAAAAAAAAAGTCACACCTGTGAACAGTACCATGCAAGGGGATGCTATGAGATTGATGNACAGCTTAGCTGGAAAGACATATTAATCAAGTGATCATGCAAAAAAAAAAAAAAAAAGTCACACCTGTCAACAGTACCATGCAAGGGGATGCTATGAGATTGATATCATTCCAGGAGATCAGCGAGGCATCCCAGGGGAAGTGAAGCTGGATGATGAGTAGAAGTAAGTAGATGAAAGGTCTAAGGATCCCTATTGTGGGCAGAAGAAATATCCTGTACTGATCGCAGGGGCAGGAGGGAGTGTGGTGATCAGGAGAGACTACAGGGAAGTCCAGTGTGGCTGGACCAGAGAGGCCGGTAGGGAATGAGGCTCCACCTAAGGACGAAGAAAAGGCATGATGGATAAGACCATGCATGAGCTTGTAGGCCATGGTAGGAGATTTTCACTCTATGCTAAAGTAACAGGAAAGCTTTTGTGGTTTTTAAGGAAGGAGGGTAATAAAGTTAGATTTACATTTTGACCAAATCACCGCAGCTTCTATGTGAATAATGGTGTAGAGAGGTAGACAGTATAAATGGAGGAAGACTGGTAGGAAGGCTACTCCTCTTGTGTTAGCTTAGAGCTCTTTTTGTAAGAAACCAGAGGTTGTGTCATTTCGGTCAAATAAGTCTGGTTCAGGGAAGATGTGACCAATGATAATTTAGATCACTGGTGAGTTGATGGGGGAGAGCACATAGATCTCAACAGAAGCTAAGAATAGTCATTGTCCACGCTGCAAGTTGGCTCCGGGACACTGCTGTCTTATTACTGCATCACTGGTCACTGTGTCCATATGGCCATGTCACTCTCTCATTGCTTGCTTCCCTTTATGGGTTTTCTGTTCCCTCCTCCCTCTACCTCCTAACTCTAATTCCCTTAGCACTTTTCATTTAAAATGGAGAGGGGGGCAGTGGGGAGAACTTGGCCTCACTAATTACTGTTGCCCACACTGGTCAGAGTTTTAATGCCAGCTCACCCCACAGGTTATCAGTTAGCCTGTGCAATTATCTCCTTTGGATCAGCCTCGCTGCCCAAGTTCAGAAGGAGAGCTGGTATCCTCACAGAGGGCCCTGGGTAGGTTTCCCAGAATCTGGATCTGTAACACATAGTCCAGATGATTCTGCCATGAACTATATTGGAGAACTGTTGGTAGCAGTGAAAAAGAGGCTCTGCAGTAGAAAGGTCTGAGTTGGAATTCGGACTCCATCACTTACTAGTTGGGTCTGAAGTGAATAAGACCTTTAAAACTCCCAAGCCCACTCTGCCATCTGTACAATAATGCTTCTCTCAAGGAATTATTGTGAAGGCCGAGTGAGAGGGTTTTGGCGAAGCAGTCAACACGGTGTCTGATACGTGAGGAGCAACCGTCTGTCTCTATAATGGTCATCGAGA
Organism: Crocuta crocuta; assembly: GCF_008692635.1. NCBI lineage: Eukaryota > Metazoa > Chordata > Mammalia > Carnivora > Hyaenidae > Crocuta > Crocuta crocuta. The sequence goes on along the minus strand of NW_027529442.1, from coordinate 4,156,661 downwards.
AGACGATGTTAGAGATGATGGTGTTATCAGAGTTCTTGCAGGACACGAATCTAACTCGGATGGTACAAGAAACACCCAGGAAAGAATTACCCAGTGGGTGGAGTTAGGAGACTAAGCATGGATGTTGAAGCACTCAGAGTCTAGCAACAATAAGAGACTGTTAGCATCCTTAGTCCAAAAGGAGCAAGGGGAGAAAATTTTATTATGGAGCCCAGTGACAGCTGGATTCCCAGAGCCAGAGCCACTTCACAGAGCTGGGGTTGAAGAAAAGCAGCCATAGCTAAAAGTCAGGCAAAGTACGGTGGGAGTGCGGAAGAAGTAGCCTACACTTTGTCCTCCAGCCCGTGCAGCCCGGGAGCCTGGGAGGCTGAGTCTGTAGGAATTAGCCTCCAGGGGCACAGAGGAGGGTCCAGATGGAATACGAGAGGAGGCAAACAAATGGGCAAGAAACCACATGATGAAGAAGAAGAAAAAGAAGAGGAGAAGGAGGAAGGAGGGGAGGGCAAAGGGAAGAGGGAACATGAGGGGCGCCTGGGTGGCTCAGTCGGTTAAGCATACGACATCAGCTCAGGTCACGATCTCACAGCTCGTGGGTTCAAGCCCCGCGTCGGGCTTTGTGCTGACAGCTCAGAGCCTGGAGCCTGCTTCAGATTCTGTGTCTCCCTCTCTCTCTGGCCCTCCCCTGTTCACGCTGTCTCTCTCTCTCTCTCTCAGAAATAAATAAAACATTAAAAAAAATTAAAAAGAAAAGAGGGAATATGAGCAACAAGCCATGTCTCAAGAGGACATAGCAGCATCTGTTGTCAGTTCAGATGAGAATATATTTTTTCTTGAACCATCATCTCATACACCATGAAACATTTAGGTTATTTACACATAGCGCCAAACAATCTGGGAAAAAAATTTCAAAAAAATTCCTCAATCCATCTGGCCCTTTGGCAATATGAGAGTGTCACATGAGTGTGCTGAGGTAGGTACCAGTTAGCGGAAAGCAAAGGTGTGGTGTGTCAGCAGGGGTTTCCTGAATGATGTCATGTGCACTTACTGACCAGCACACGAGACCTTTCCTGAAGGTAACGACACAGGGTCCCTTGCATGTGGGCTCAGCAGGCAGAGGCAGCATGCGGTCAGCACAGTGCTAATGGTGCTGAGGGCTGGTAAACTGTTTGAGTGAGAAAAAATGTAATCACAGAGGAGGTTTTTGCTCACACCGTGGTTCACTGAATTGCTTTGTATTCTGCCAGTCTTAAATAGCAGATAATAGGAGTGAGGTTCTAAGGGACTTGTCTCTGACAGTTCCGCTTACTCTTTTCTCTGGTCCTAGGTTCTTTGGGAGCTCTGGAAGGTTGGTAGCTTGATGAATCACATTTGGGGGAGTCTTAGAATCTCTTGAATTATGTAAAAGTTTTATGATTGTGTGCATTCTCCTGGCTGAAAGGACTGTTAGATTTTCTACGTCTCTTATAACCACTGTGAGAGTCCCTAGTGTAGGCAAATGCCACCAAGCTGGTCATGGTGTTGCCTTTTTGGAGACAACCACCAGCCTTCTCCCAAGAGGAGCTGGGTATGTGGACTCTTAGTTTCTCACTCAGTTCATGTGTGTGTTAAAATGTATACTTCGAGTAACTAGTGCTGTGCTAGGCATTTGATAAATGTTTCTTTTTCTCCTCAGCAACCACAAGAATTAGGAGTTGTCATCATTTACAAATGATGAAACAGAAGCTTAGAGGTGTTAAATGACTTGTTCAAAATCCTATGGCTAATAAATGAGTGAGCCTAGATTCAAACCTAAGGCTGTACGGTCTCAAGCTTAATGCTCTTTTTATTATATCATGTTGCCTCTCACTGCACTATTTGATCATTAAAATCAGAGCTGTAGTTCTTGTTTCCTACGCTGACATCCAGCTCTCTCTAAATCCTATGAGAAATCATACCAGAATTTTCTAGCACAAATTAGTCTCTTCTTTCTATTTCTCCAAAACACATTTTACCTCTATTTTAACACCTCTGATCATCTGTTTTGTATTTATAATTAGTTATGGTTTTTCTTTTCTCCTCACTAGATTTTGATCATCATCATCATCATCAATAATAGCGTTGATTTAAAACTTCTTAAGTGCCGGACACTGTACTATGCCCTTCGCATACAGTTCTTATTGGTGACACTATAATTATGGCTTGCATTGTGTAGATGCCTTACACAGATTAGACCAGGGCTTGTCCAAGGGCACACAGTAGGATTTGGGAGTCAAGTACAGGTCTTTCTGACTTCAGGAGTCACTCTTTCAACCACCATCTGCTCAGCAAGGACTACATCGTCATCTTTTGAACTTCTCGGAGTCTAGCATCCTGCTCAGTCAGTATTTTTGAAATTGGACATTTGTGGACTCCTGTGTGGCCCAGAATCTAGCATGTGACACTTCCAGGGAAAGTTGGGCATATACTTGTTCCTGGGAGATACATAGTGTCCAGTGCCCCCTCCCTGCTTTCAGGGGAACCTGAGGAGGAAATGGAATCACTAATAAGAGGGTGTTGTGCCTGGTAAGGGAAGAGATGATAGGAAAAAGGGTGTATTTTGTCCACAGTCAGACCTCAAAAACAATTCATTTGAATACAGTTTATGCATCTGGATATATGCAATGTTCCTATTTTGGAGCCATTATGAATAAACCTGGCTCGAACATTTTTCTACAAGTATTTTTGTGTACACATGCACTCATATCTCTTGGGTATATATCTAGGAATAGAGTTGCTGGGTCATAGAATAAATTATGTTTAATTTTCTTAGAAACTGCCAGATACTTTTCCAAAAAAGATCACTGCGTTTTATACTTCCACCAATAATATATGAATTCCAGTTTTGTTATATCGTCACCAACACTTGGCATGGCCAGTTTTTTTTAAGTTTCATTCATTCTGGTATCACAGTGTGGTTTTAATTTGCATTTCTTTGAGGAGTAGTGATTTTGAGTACCTTTTCATCCTTACTGGCTGTTTGGTTATCCTCTTTAAAATACTACTCATCAATAAAAAAATTACAAATACACAAGAACATGTATAAACTTCAAAACCCACATGTTGAATAAAGAAACCAAACACAAAAGAGAGCATATATGCTGTATGATTCCATGTATATGAAGTTCAAGAACAAGGAACACTAATTTCAGGTGATAGAAGGTAAAATAGTGGTTACCCTTACAAAGGGACAATGACTATGAGGTAGCACGAGTTTTGTGGATAATGAAATGCTTTATATCTTGATTTGGAAGGTGGTCACATAGGTGTATTCCTGCATCAAAACTTTTGCCAAATGGATTCACTTGAAGAACAAAGTTTAGGAAGCTTGGACCACCTCTGTTTGGGCCACCATCAGGGGAGACATTGCTAGTCTTTGGGCTCCATGCACTTCTGTGGTTCCACAGCTAAGGGAAGGATATTGCCCAACTCACTGACCTACCAGTGATCTGATCTGGTCTTTGAGTACTGTTCTTCCTTCCACAAGGCAAGAATATGCCTTCGAAAGTTCCTTCTCCAACTAAATAGATGGTTAATTCTATTCATAAAGATGATCCTTCCCTTTCCAATGAGAACTTGATGGGAATAATTTAGTTGACTGAGTTCTTCAATTTTGTTGCCACAAATTTGGTTGAATAAACTGGAATGATGGGCTCTGGACATTGGGATACCTTGTATTGATTTTTTTTTCTCAAGGCCTAATTTAATTCTGTTATTCTATAGCCAGCTATGTTCTTTTCCTGTAGTATGAGGAGACCAGGCACTTCCTTTCTTTCCTGCTGAGACACGATCTTATGGATGTAGCCAGGCAATGGTAATCTCAGTGCTATGGTAGCCACTGACACTGGCCTTTCCTTGGCATTCTTCTTTTTCCTGGAGCTGGTGTAAAGGACAATGAGACCTACGTATACAGCTAAATCCTCTTTTGTTAGCCTGGAATTATAGACAAGAACACAAGGTTGTTCTGATAGAAATTTTATACTCCACCTGTGTAATCTCCATTCATTGAGTCTCTACTGTGCTGGTGATGTGATGCAAGTTGTATTTTTGTATCATATTTTAAAAATATGGCAAAATGCACATAACATAAACTGTTAACCATTTTTAAGTGTGAGGTTCAGTGACAATAGGTAGATTCGCATTCTTTCTTGTACAATCACCACCACCACCCATCTCGAGAACTCTTTTCATCTTGCATACTGAAGCTCTGTGCCCGTTCAAACAATAATTGTCCATCTCTGTCTTCCCCAGTGTATATACATGCCACGTTTTGTTTGTTGATTCATCCATTGGTAGACACTTCAGTTGCTTCTACTTTTTGGCTCTTGTGAATGACGCTGCTATGAATATGGGTGTGCAAATATCGGAGTCCTTGCTTTCAATTCACTTGGGTATATACACCCAGAAATTGAATTTGGGAGCATATGTTAATTCTATTGTTAATTTTTTGAGGACCTGCCGCACTGTTTTCCTGCAGCATTTTACATTCCCACCAACAGTGCACAGGGTTTCTATTTCTCCACATCCTTGCTGATGCTCATTTTGTTTTTTTGTTTTTGGTTTTTTTTGGTAGGAGCCACTCTCATGAGGTGGTATCGCATTGTGGTTTTGATTTGCATTTCCCTAATGATTAATGATAGTGAACATCTTTTCATGTGCCTATTGATCATTTGTTTATCTTCTTTGGAGAAATATCTATTGCAACCCTTTGCTCATTCTTTAAAAAATCATTGTTGTTTGATTGTAGGAGTTCTTTATATATCTTAGGGACATTGTGTTTTCTCATTTAATCCTATTGATAATAGGGAATAGGAGTATCAGTAACTCAACTTTTCAGCTAAATACACTTCAATACACGTAGAGAAAGGAGCTGCAATTCATCTCCTAGACATATATTTAATGAGTGCTCACTATGAGTCTGAGGCTATTCAAATCAATGAGGATACAATCGTAAAACAAAACTGACAAACAGCCCTATCTTCCTACAGTGTACATTCTAGAATGGAGACATGCAATAAATAAGATAGAAAAAATATATACTAATTATGTTTAGAGAACATCCTTTAGCCATATTTTTAGGGTAGATCTGCAGGCAACAAATTTGCTTTGCAGTGAGAGGAAGGGGCGTTTCATTACTACCAGGTGGGGGTAGACATCCAGCGCACCTCACGGTCTCAGCTGACACCATGGTGGAGAAGAGGATGGAGGTCCTACCAGCCCTGGAGGATGGATGGAGGTCCTGGTCACCTTCCCAGTCTTCTCTGACACCACCCTGATGGAGTGTTTGGGGCTGCTTCTTACAGCCTGAAGAGGGTGGAAGTCTGGACCCATCACTTGATCTTTGCCCGTGCGGGTGGGGTTGGGACACAGTCATCTGTCATGATGTTTAGCTGGAGTAAAGCGACTATGGTCTACAAGTTTTCTGTTTTGCTAGGCTGTCTCTTTCCTGTCCCTTTAGCTAGAGAGAGCAGGCTTTTGTTAAGGGCTTTTCCCTTTGCGTCCTTTGGTGTTTCGGGTGGGTGGTGGCTTTCCGCCTCACCCAGTCTGGAAAACATGAGACAAAAAGCAAATCCCAGGGAACCCATGCCCTGTTGTTTGAGTCCTGGTCCCTTGAAGATCCGTTTTCTTTTCTCCATCGTTTAGACTTGTCTGTCTTATGTATCATGTCCAGGCGTTTTAGTTGTATTCAGCAGGAGGATTAGGGAAAATACATACATTCCATCTTTCCGGAAACAAAGTTCCTCTGCAACGTTGAAAACATTAGCTTATTTACATACTTGCTGTATGTTCCTGAACATGCCCAGAGAGCTTAATGCTTTGCTCCAGAGCCAATTTTCTGATCGAAGAGCATTCGGCTGATACGACCTTACCATACTTCTTGCCACTACCGATTTGTGGAACTCCACTGCATGCCTGGCCCTCCTCCCCGCCCTCACAGACCGTGTCTTCAGCTATTTGTGTGTTTATTTGTTATTTATTTCTCTCTCTAGTAAGTTTTTAAATCTACATTCTGCCGCCCTCTTTCTGCATGCCCACACTGTTGTGATCTCATAAGGTTGTGCCTTTATAATGGTCCCTTGCTACTAAACCCCTGCGCTGACAGCCAGCACCCTCCCCCAGTCGCGTAGAGATTCAGGCAGAATTTGGCCCTTTCATGTTACGTGTTTCATGCAACATCTCGACTTGTTTACCTGGTTTTGTTTTTGTTTTTGTTTTTTTTTTAATGAAACCTTTCTTTTGGATTTGTTATCCAGAAGCCAGTAGGCACAGGGCCCAAAGTGACTGAGCATGCAAAGGGTCCCTCATCAGGCCTTTTTTCCCTCTCTTCGGTTGGGCATCAACAAAACCACTTGGAAAGACCGTGGCTTTGTCATGGGCCCGCCTGGCGACGTTGCAAGCAGACGGCTGAAAGGATTTTAAAGCCTGTCCGATATAGCGAGTGTTAGGTTTCTGAATATGAATGCTGGGCATTTGATTGGTCTGGGCTTGCATTCTCTTACAGCGTAATGGGGAAAAGGCGAGAACCTTCGATTTTCCACTGGCGACTGACATTATGCAGACTTTTCGGCTGCTCATTTGAGAGGGAGGGACTGGTTCTGATGATCGCTGGAAGCAATCTGGGGCCACTCTCATAAATAAAACATGCCCTGTAATTGCAGCGACAGCACCGACAAATGCATACATGTGGAATCAACCCCTATTATCCTGCCAATTAACATGGTAAATTAAACAAGATTGTAGGCTTTGTTATTGTAAGTAATCCACTACTCACTTAGCAAGTCTGGACGTCTTTGGTTAATCCACAGCTTCTTAATTTAGGATGTTAATACCCACAGGGTGAAAAAATCAGACGGAATGCTCTGTGCCACAAAATATGCCTTAAAGAGGTCTGGCCGATGGACTGAAGCGATTGTTCACTCTGGCAAGAAAGCGCTCGCTTGCATTTTCCCAAAATGGTAGCTTCTGTGGGGAAAAGCCTTGCTTTCAAAGTCACCCCAAAGTGTTTAACTATGTACCTTCAAACTTTTAATTTATTTTTGAATAAATACATTTCCGTGCTTTCAACCAAACATATAAAAGGCCTTTCTTTTCCTGTGCCCCAGCTGGCCAGTTCTTCCTTTGCCCAGCTATAACCACCTTAATCTGAATTAGTGATGAAACCTGAATTTTTTTTCCTCTAGAAAACCTTATGCATGGTTTTCATATAGAAGCAGGATTGTTTTAAGTCCTTTAGGGGACCAGGCACAGAATAAATGGAGACAGAAAACCAAAACTGTAAAAGCAGGTATCCAGTGGACACACAGCAGACAGGTTGATGCTTCCCTCCCTCTCTATACTGTGCATCTTTCAGAGCTGTGTGTCTGCTGCCCGAGTCCTAATAAGCCACTTTCTGTGCTTCTGAAAGTCGTAGAGGTCAAAGCATGGCTTAGCTCGATAATTGGGAGTGTTGTGAGCCTTCACTATTGTCTTGGTGGAGTTCTTGGCTGTCCCTTCCTCTGACCCGGTGATTTAGAATTTTCCTCGCTGCTGTGTCCCGGCCTCGCTTGCCTACTCCTGGCTTCCTCCAGGGAATTGGAGTGCGCAGCCTTCACTCAGATCTTTATTTTTCTCAGTTTATGTCTCTAGCGCATACTTTTCAAACCCAGTGGAAGTGTTTTGTATGCTGGTGTCAGAGTTTGAGACTAATCTGCAGTGAGGAAGTAAAATACAATGTGATATAAATCTCCACTGGTGTTTCTGTGTTGCAGAGAATGTGATTTAACGTGGAAGACTCAGATACTCAGAATAGTCACAAAATCCATGCCTTTTTTTGGGCGCTTTTGTTTTATTCTATTTTGGGTCACATTCTCACCATAAGGTGCCTATGGGTTTAAAAAAAATACTGTGTTGATAAAATTGCGCGTTTAAAATGCAAAACAGCTGGCAATGTCTCCTAGTGGTATGTTTGAAATTGGACAGATACAAATAAAGATAACGAAGTTGTAAACAGAAATATCCAATCTGGAGTCCAGCAGAGATATTAATACACTGAAGAATCTATTTGGAGGCTTCTAATTTCCCTAACAAAATATATTTTTTCCTCAGCTCTGACTTAGGAAAGCAGGCATCAGCACGTTGCCTTGAACTCCTCAGCACCTGTCAGGATGATAAATCGTTACATTGCAAGTCTGCTTGCACAAATCCCACTAACCAATTTTAAATCTCTAAGCCCTTTGTAGGTTTCAGGGAGCACAAAGTACCTGAAATTACATCCAAATAACGGCGTCTACCTTAGTTACTTCCACCTAACTATCATTGACACCATTGATCAGCGAACATTCCTATCTCTTGATACATTCTGAGATTTCTTCTTTTTCAGATATCTAATTTGAAACAAGTACTGCTTTTGGAAAGAACACTCTGGAATGCATTTTGGAACTATTCGTAGTTACAGGAGTTAGAATAGATGCTTGCTTTTTATATATGTCCGTCCATCCATCCATCCATCCATCCATTCATGCATCCATCATTCATTCAGAGAGTTACTCATTGTTTGACATTCAATAACCAACATAGGTTGGGTGCCAGTTGTGTACCAGGCAATTGTGAAGGGCTTAGGGCTGTACAAGGTCACGGTACAGAGCTTGGGGCTGCAGATAGAGTCTCCAGCCTCAGGGTGCTTAGATTTTAGGGGGAGAGAGAGAGAATCAACAAGCATGAAAATTACCGATTTGGATAAGGGAATCTGATACATCATTATGGAGTAGCATGGGGTGACAATTTAGGGAGGGGCAAATTTTAAAAAATTTTTAATGTTTATTTTTGAGAGAGAGAGAGAGAGAGAGAGACAGACAGAGTATGAGTGTGGGAGGGGAAGAGAGAGATGAAGACACAGAATCTGAAGCAGGCTTCAGGTTCTAAGCTGTTGGCACAGAGCCTGATGCAGAGCCTGAACTCGTGGACCGTGAGATCATGACCTGAGCTGAAGTCGGAAGCTTAAGTGACTGAGCCACCCAGGTGCCTCTAGGTGGGGGCAACTTTAAGTTGAGGGGATCAGGGATGGCTTCTCTGATGATATTTGAGCTGAGTCCTAAATATCAAGAGTCGGCCATGGGAAGTGCTGGGGGAAGAGCCTTCCAGGCAGAGGAAACAGCATGTGCAACATTTTGAGGTGTGGAAAGGAAGCTGTGGGGGCTGGAGCACAGTGACCAAGAAACCATCATGATTGGTGGAAGGGCTATGGGAGGTTGTGGAAATGTTTCAGATGAGTTAGAAAGTGAGGAATTGATTACAGGGAGGAATAGATCAGGGTGGCATGGAAAGGGGTGGGGACTTAAGTTGGAAACGGTTACCACTGTCGACCTACAGTAAATATCAGAAATGAGGCGTCTGTACCAGGGTGAGAAGACGACACATTGATGTCCAGGGAGACCCCACAGGATGTGGGGATGTCCCTCCCAAAGAAGGGGCTAAAACGACTCCCAGATCATCAGCTTAAGTAACTGTGGGATGGGTACAGGTTCTCTGCTATTTCTAGAGGCAGAGAAAGCAGCAGGTTTAACAGGCTTGGTGCGAAGATGGGGAGGTGAAAGGGGGAGGGCAGGCAAGCAGAGGCTAGAAGCCCTTAGGGACTTTCATCATCAAAGTCCAGCAGGGGCGCCCGGGTGACTCAGTTGGTTAAGCGTCCAACTTCAGCTCAGATCATGATCTCACAATTCACGAGTCTNGCAGGCAGTGGATTACAAAACTCTTGGTATTTTCTCCTGATACATGTAGGAGGCCTGGGCTAGAGACTCAGGTTCCAGAATTCATTCATTCATTCAGAATGTACTCACCTGTGCTATGGCTCAGAGCCACTAAGGTAAAACACCAGTCTTTCCCTTCAGGAAAAACCTGTGTGGAGCAGAGGACTGAGGGAAATTAATGATGACAGCAGTGTGCAGAAGGTACAAAGTTCACTGAAGAGGACAGGCAGCCGCTCTGCTGGGGGAAGTCCAGGCGGCTCTGTGGAGGAGGTGTTCTTTTGGCTGGATTTCAAAAGAGGAGTCAGGGTTAACCAGACAGAGGAAGGCATTCCAAGTACGAAGCCTAGTATTTGCAATACTAGTACAAGGTGTGACTAGTGTAAGGCACATGGATAAACTCTATATGTGTATGTATGTGAGTGTGCACATGCATCTGGGAAAGTCCCAGGGAAATGGCTGGAGATGGATCAAAGCCCTTACACACTCACATGTCTCCTGGGGCCAGACAAGCATTGGGCAAATGCATAAAGGAGACAGAAGGAAGACAATAGGGACTGGTGGGGACTTGGCCAACCTGGAGAGTGTAAGTCCCCTCTAGAGGGAGCAGAATTGTCACAGCTCCAAGCTACGATAGGGGCAAATGTCAGGACTTCTGAATTTACTAATGAAGTCTGAAATGCAAAATCTTTTGAATTTTAGATGTTGACCATTAATTCAAATTCTTAAAATTTTTTTTCAATGTTCATTCATTTTTTGGGAGAGAGACAAAGTGCAAGCAGGGGAAGGGCAGAGAGAGAGGGAAACACAGAATCCGAAGCAGGCTTCAGGCTCCAAGCTATCAGCACAGGGCCTGATGCAGGGCTCAAACTCACGAAGCGTGAGGTCATGACCTGAGCCGAAGTCAGATAGTCAGATGCTTAACCAGCTGAGCCACCTATGCCCCCTCCCCCATTCATTTAAATTCTAAAGCACCGTGTGGGCTGAATGAAACACTTCTGTGAGCTGGCGGAGATTTATGGGCCAATGGCTGCCGTCCTATGCCTACCGACTACAGAGTTGCTGTGGTTCCATTCTGTGCCTCCGCAGGTGGGTGGCACACAATAGGTACAGCCTGATCCATTTCAGTGACCTAAGCTACCGGGTTACCAGCCAGCCCTTGTAGGGGCCTCAGAGTCCAGCAATTCATCTCCCAGGTGTTAAGGGAATCCTTGCTGTGTACTCATTAGTGCTCTTTCTCAACTCTTGAAACTATGCACAAGATCTGGGGTGATTAGAGCAACATTGCCCAATATAGTGGCCACTAGCCACGTGTGGCTACTTAAATTTCAATTCAAGTTAACTAAAATTAACAAGCAAGTAAAAATTCAGTTCCTTAGTCATGCTGGCTGCATTTCAAGTGCTTGAAAGCCCATGTGGCTAGTGGCTACCATATTGATCATACCAGATACTGAACGTCTTTATCACTGTAGAATTTTCTATTGGACAGCGGTGCACTAGAGTTTGGGTGAGGAGTTGACCGAGACGCTGTTCTGTGAGGAGAGCCAGCTCCATTCAGAAAAATGAACCAGAGGAGTATATTTAGTGGAGACACAAAACATTTTGAAAACTCTATCTTCTATGTGTCTTTCTGAAGCTAATTCGGTACTGTCTGTGTTATTTCGGATGGGGATGATTTGAAACACTGGAAGGCTAAATTGTTCTCATGGTTCCCTGGCAGTCCGTACGCCTGAATGGTTGTGTTTCAGAATTTCCAAACAATTGTAACTGAGGGAGTGGAGAAACGCTCAAACTCGGGGGCCATGTATGTTTGCAGGAATGAATAGAGTTGCCACTCTTTTTAAAAGTCTCTAAGAAGGAGGGAAGGCAAAGGTAACTATTTATCTAGCAAATATAAAATGCTTAGTTATCATACGTTGTCACCAAGGGAAACAGCTTAAGTATTTAAGAGCTTCCACTCCAGTTCAGGAACACCTGGGTTCAAACGGTGGCTTTACCACTTAACACCATCAGCATCAAAGCCCTCGTTTATTTCCTAATTTTGCACTGTAGGAGGAGTACTTTTGTTATTCTCATAAAGAAAAAAAAGGAAACCGAGGCACAGAGAGGTTAAATTACATTCTCAAGGTCACACAACTAATTATTGCGGTGAAGTTGTAGTTTAAATTCAGGTAGTCTGACACCAAGGCCAATTTTCTTAACCACAGCACCCCTATGCTTCTGACCCTTGCCGGTTTATTTAACTTCTCTGGGCTTTCATTTTCTCATCTATAAAACAGGGATGGGGCGCCTGGGTGGCTTAGTCGGTTAAGCGTCCGACTTTCGCTCAGGTCATGATTTCGCGGTTCGTGGGTTCGAGCCCCGCATCGGGCTCTGTGTTGACTGCCAGCTCAGAGACTGGAGCCTGTTTCAGTCTGTGACTCCCTCTCTCTCTGACCCTCTCCTGCTCGCGCTGTCTCTCTCTCTCTCTCTCTCCTAGAAATAAATAAAACATTAAAAAAAAATAAAACAGGGATAATGCAGTCTAGCTCACAGGAGCCTCTGCAAGGATAAAGCTCGTGACACAGTATCTGCCAGCTATGTTGGGTTTCTTCACTTTTTATTTTTTTAACATTTTTAAATTTTTTTTATTTTTGAGAGAGAGACTGCATGCACACAAACGGGGGAGGGGCAGAGAGAGAAAGTGACAGAGGATCCAAATCAGGTCCACACTGACAGCAGCAAGCCTGATGCAGGGTTAGAACTCAGGAACCGTGATTTCGTGACTTGAGCGGAAGTCGAACGCTTAACTGACTGAGCCATCCAGGTGCCCTGGAATTGTTCACTTTTAAAGGTTTTTTTTTTTTTTTTTTAAGGAAGTAAAGGGTGCACCTGAGCCCTGCTGGTGGGAGTACATTCCTATAACCTGTAAGGAAGGAATTGGCATTATCTATGAAAATTAATAGCTTTTGATCCAAGAAACCCACTTCTGGGAGTTCATCTTTTAGATATGTTTGCTAACATGCTTAAAGATGTCTGTTCAAGAATAGTCATTGCTTTGGAGCACCTGGGTGGCTTCGTGGATTAAGTCTCTGACTCTTGATTTAGCTCAGGTCATGATCTCCTGGTTCATGAGTTTGAGCTCCACCTCTGGCTCTGTGCTGACAGTGTGGAGTCTGCTTGGGATTCTGTCTCTCTCCCTCACTCTCTACCCTCCCTTGCTCATGCTCGCTCTCTCTCTCTCTCTCAAAATAAATAAACATTTAAAAACAAATTAATTGCTCTGATATTTGTTGTAGCAGAATGTGGATCTGACAGTCTATGTGTCCTTTTGGAGAGGACTGTCTGAACTAGGGGGCAGCAAATGTTTTGCATAAAGGAGCGGATAGCAGATATTTTAGGATTTGTGGGCTACAGGGTCTCTGTTGCTATAGTGTGAAAGCAGCCACAGGCAAAATGCAAATGAATGGCCATGGCTGTGTGCCAATAAAACTTTATTTACAAAAACAGGTGGCTGGGGCACCTGGGTGGCATCTGACTCCAGCTCAGGTCATGATCTGGCAGTTTGTGAGTCTGCATCCCGAATCGGGCTCCACACTGACAGTGCACAGCCTGTTTGGGATTCGCTCTCTCCCTCTCTCTCTGCTCCGCCGCCACTGGCATGTATGTTCTCTCTCGCTCTCTCAAAATCATAAAATAAAAACAAAAATAGATGGCTTACTGAATTTGGCTTGTGGACTATCATTTGTTTGCTTCTGACCTAAATAAATTATGGTATGTTCACACACAGGAACTATTCAGCCATTCAAAAGAATATAGAACAATCTCTAAGACATGTGATTAAGTGGAAAAATCACAGTGTAGTAAGCACTTATAGAGCATCTACCATGTTCAAGGCAATATTCTAAGTGCTTTACATGCGTTACTTCATTAATATTCACTGTTACCTAGGAGATAGCTGTTACCACGATTAGCCCCATTCTAGGTGAGAATAAAGAGGCGCACATTAAGAAACTCAGTCAACTTCCCACAACCAGTAAGTGTTGGAGACAGGATTCAAACCACAGTTTGAAACCCAAGAGCAAGTGCTCGCCCTGTCACATGCTTCCCCCTAGAACGGGGCACTACCTTTTATGTACACAAACAACGGGGGCAACGTCATCACTTCCCCACTTCATTTTCATTAACATCAGGAAACTTTTTAGACATTTTCCCCTAATGGCCTCCCAATGAGAATTTACGATCACAGACATAGAGTGTATCTGTTTATGTAGTGTATTATCTGTGCTTTGTACACGAAGAATAGGACTTTTCTGCCCTCCAACTCTTTTGGGGGCATTACTGCCTTGTTGAAAGTGAGTGGATTACAGGTGTACTGACATCTTCAGGGACCATCTCTGGAAAGATCTATATGAAAGTGACAATGGTTCCTTCTGGGAGTACAATCTCGGAGGCTCAGAAGTGGGAGACTTCTGATTATACTACTTTCTACAAAGAAAGGAGGGGAAAATAAAGAAAGGAAGGCCCCTGAGTTGCCAAGTCAAATAGCCATCTAGTGAAGGAGGGAGCGAGGCCCAATGTAAGAGCACCTGCTGGGATCCCGTTATTTGTCCTTGGCTGTCTGTGGTTCAGGAGCATTAATGAGGCCTGAGTCCCCCGGAAGCCCTTGATTGGAGGAGAGCTGCCACTTCTACACCTGGGGGAGGTGTTTGCCTGGCTTCGATGGTTTACTCACAGCCTCTCCTTCCCCTTCCCACACAAGGGGCTTCCGGTTTTCTTTGTTCCTCACAGGCAACTCCAAACTGGAAGAGATAGATTTTTAGGATCTCTTTAACTTCTTCTCTCCCAGAATCCAGAAATCCCTTTTTAAAGTCATTACGATGAAATATAATTCCCATTCATTCTTTGTTTCCCAACAAATGAAGCCTTCACTGGACCCTACAGTGCATTTTGGAAGAAAAAAGGAGTGAAGGCAGAGAGAATTGGTGAGAACAGGATGAGAACCTTCTAGGTTCTAAGCTTTGTTCTTATTCACTAAACCACACTTCTGATCTGATGCCAAAACTTTGGGTCATGCAGAAATGATCCACAATGATCTGGATCAAACCATTAGCAACCCTTAGTGCTTGTGAATCCATGGGGAGTGGGGACCAGCATTAAAAAATGCATGATGTACAATGGAATGGAACAGAATTGAATCTGGTGAAAAACAGATCATGTGTCCTATGGTAAAGGTTAGACCTGTTTTGTAAAACACTGAGTTTAGTGATGTACGTGCACTGGCGCACATTCAAAATGTATTTACCATGCAGAGCGCCTGCACCATGAACAGATGACCTGAGTGCTGTGACTGGACCTTGTGCGATCGCCTGCAGCCTCTGTATGAATGCTCACTCCTCCAGAGGTCCTTTATCCCTCCAGGGGTCCTTTATCCCATCACCCTTATTTTAAATGTTTGTTTATATATTGAGAGAGAGAGAGAGAGAGAGTTGGAATGTGTGTACTAGCATGGGAGGAGCAGAGAGAGAGAGAGGGAATCCCAGGCAGGCTCTGCACTCTCAGTGCAGAGCCCAAAGAAGAGTCGAACTCGTGAACCATGAGATTATTACCTGAGCTGAAATCAAGAGACAGACGCTTAACCGGCTGAGCCACCCAGGTGCCCCTAGCCCATCACATTTTTTATAAAATCCTCCAATGCCTATCAATATCTACACTTAGGTTTTTGTTTCTTGGGTTGTTTTTTTTTTCTGTTTGAGCAGAGCTCAATGAAGTAAGGCCAATTATCAAACATTGGTGGTTATGAAACCATATTTTTAGGCCAAGAGAAAATGTCAATTCCATTTTATTTTTTAAGCACATTTTCAAACATTTGTGTCCCTTAAAGTGTGAAAGTCCTCATTCTGAATATTAGAATCAAATACTGGCAGCTTAAAAATTCCCAGTAATTGATTTCCCCCTTTGTAGCAACAGAATGAGGAAGGGTAAAGACTACTGTGGTGGATGATGGCCGAGGGTCACCAAGGTCGGCAGGTCAAATGGTCAGGAAAGGGCTTCCACTGAAAGCAGATTAAAGGAAAAGTCTGTAGCCCTTGACTGACTGCTGTCTCCTCTTTTCTTTCCCCAGCAAGTTTCCGCTCCTCAGGGAAAGGTCATTTTCCAAGTGAAGCCCCAAGAGGCTCAGCTTTGCTCTGCTTAAGACTCTCATGTCTCTGGGTTCCTTCTTCATGGATCATTTTACCTCAGTCATGTGCCTCCTATGACATATTACCTTTGGAGGGATTTGTGGAAAGTTGTGTTGTTTTTAGGAACACAAGGCCAAGAGCTGTGAGAAGGAGGTAGGAGGGTTTGATCTACTCTCTCCATCTGGTCCCTGGTCTAAATTGTCAACTGTGGTGGTTAAGAACCTCTGCTTTCCCGGACAAGGACCCTTACTTTGATCCTGGCACATTCTGTTTGTGAAGACATGGTCTCTGCTTCATGTTGTGTGTGCTGTGAGGGGGGTGCAGCCTGAGCCTGGGGGGCTCTTCCTGATCTGTTGTGGACTCTTAGGGGAGCCAAGTATATCACACTGGGCATCTTCAAGGCATGGTACTGAATCTCCTTCCAGAGCGGGGCAAAGGAGATGGCTCTGTTGGTCCATTATGGTCCTTAGTGCTGGGCTAGGGACTCACCTTAACCTCCGAGCTTTGTGTGATCCTGTGGAGACCGGTTAAGAAGATCCAGGAATGGTTGAGAAGAGAACCAGAAAACCAGATTCCACAGAAACCAGCAATGCTTAAGCTCTGTGTCAAGCACACAGTCACTATTTCATGACTGTTACCCAAGGCTTAGAATTCAAATGAATTAGATAACAATATTCTTTCTCCATCTCTGATACATTACATCTTCTAGTTTCCTTGCCTGAATTCTTGGAATATTTGGTGATGATTACATTCAAGGAGATTGGAAACATAGTAGGAACAGACCTAGGAGAAAGATAAGGGTTAGTTTTGCATATGCTGAGTTTAATGCGTACACAGGCCCCTAGTACCCTGGGAGACTGAGTAGTTCTCTCTTCTCCTTTCTTTCTTTCATTAACATACAGCGTAGTCTTGGCTTTTGGCATAGAACCCAGTGATTCATCTCTTACATATGACACCCAGGGCTCATTCTGAAAGTGTCCTCCTTAATGCCCATCCCCCATTTACCTCTCTTTCCCCCCTCCCCAGCAACCGTCTCTGTATTTAAGAGTCTCTTATGGTTTGCCTCCCTCTCTATTTTTATGTCTTCTTTTCTATAAGATCAGGTGGAGCTCATGCACAGTGATCATGCGTTGCAGACTACAAGTCTGGAGTTCTCACCTGTCCAGCAAGGGAGCAGGCACGTGATTGAACACAAGGAGCTAATGTCTGGGAGGAGACAAGAGCATGGAATGTCTCCACATTTATTAAGCTCATAAGATATTACCCACGTGTGAACATGAAAAAACCAAGATCACACACGTGAACATGGAGAAAACAATCAGACAGCAATCATTAACTTGTGTGTGTAAGAAGCAAAGGGTGTGAGGGGGGCAAGTGGAGTTTGTGTTGAAGGACAAAAATTATATTGGCATCAGATGGAAAGNAAGTCTGGAGTTCTCACCTGTCCAGCAAGGGAGCAGGCACGTGATTGAACACAAGGAGCTAATGTCTGGGAGGAGACAAGAGCATGGAATGTCTCCACATTTATTAAGCTCATAAGATATTACCCACGTGTGAACATGAAAAAACCAAGATCACACACGTGAACATGGAGAAAACAATCAGACAGCAATCATTAACTTGTGTGTGTAAGAAGCAAAGGGTGTGAGGGGGGCAAGTGGAGTTTGTGAAGGACAAAAATATTGGCATCAGATGGAAAATAATTTCCTACAGGTGCTGTAACAAGTTACTCATGATCCCACTCTAACCCATTTATGTGAGAAGAACCTATTTCCCCCCACTCACAAGTTCACCAGATCTTTCACTGCCCCTAAAATGGAATTACTTTGTTTATTTCTTATTGGGGGTCTAGGAGAGGGGTGCAGAGGGGGAGGGTGGGTACAATGGATAGTCCTCAACATGATGCACAGGTATGGCCTTCAGGTGACTCCTGTATTGTGACCTGGGGATGATGTGGTTTGCCAACAGGGGTAAAAATAAAGAGTAGACCAAACGGAGCCAGTGAGGGTTAAGTTCTATAGGCCCCGTAGTGCAAGGAGCTTTCTGTGTGGGTGCACAGTGAGCTATTTGTAAACATACTGGAAGCTTTCTATAGGAAAGATAAGTTTCTTTTTCCTCTCTGGCTGTCAATAAATTATATTACCTAGTTTGCATATTTTATGAAAAACCTCTAACATAATAGCTTGTATGATGTATTGCATTGAATTTGTTCAACAAGTATTTATTGAGCACCTGGTGTACTTCAGGCATTTTTCCAGGTGCTGAGAGTGCAGGTGTGTACGTTTTCGTAAAGTCCCAGCCTTTCATGGAATTTATATTCGAGTTAGTCCCGAACATGATGCACAGGGATGGCCTTCGAGTGGGAGAGAGATGAAGGACAAATAAATAAATGAATATCTAATGCAAGTTCAGGTAATCTGTAATCTCTCCCATTGGACTCCATGTACATTGAGGGGAAAATTGGGTTTCCCCAGCTGTTTCTCCAGCCCTGTGTTGGACTGTACGAGTATTTGGGACCTCCAGGAGCCCATCAGTAAACACTGTATTTAATTTACTAGAGCACTTCAGCAAGGAACGTCATAAACATTGGCCACCTGACTGGGGGCATTGTCAAGGCTGGTGTCTCAAATATGAACATTGAAAAGCCACACATAATCAGTTGCCACACATTAGTGCTACAGGCTGTGCATTTTCTCACAGAACAGTTAACGCTATTGATTGAAACAACTCTCCATTTTAATCATTGTTATCAGCTCCTGAGCACTCTGATTAGGCAAATCCGCTAGGAAAGTGACTTCCCTTATGGGGGGACAGTATGGTGGGCAGAATAAGGTCCCTCACCTGCAAATGCACAGAACCTGTGGACACCCTAATCCCAGGAAACTATGGGTGCCTTAGGTTATGCGGCAATGGTTGCTGATGAAAATAAGGTTGCTAATCAGTTGACCTTAAAGTCGGGACATTATTCTGGATTTTCCAGATTGCCCCAAAGAAATCACAAAGATCCTTAAACAAGGAAGAGAGAGGAAAGAGGAGGTCAGCGTGATGCCATGTGAGGGGAAGCTGACCTGCTGTTGTTGGCTCTGAAGATGGAACAAAAGGGCCAGGTAGAAGGTAGGTGGCTTCTCATAGATGGAAATGATAAGGAAATGGGTTCTCCTCTAGAGGTTCTAGAAGGGAACATAACTCTGCCAACAACTTGATGTTAGCCCAGTGAGATCTATGTTGGATGTCTATTGTACAGGACACTAAGGTAATAAACTTGGGTTCAGCCACCAAGTTTGTGGTGATTAGTTTTGGCAGTCAAAGGCAGAGACCGTGCTCTCCCATCATGTGGAAGAGGAGTCTGAGGCTCAGAGACCTTGAGAGACTTGAGGTACTTTTACAGGATCACATGGGCTGGTCCCAATGATGGAATCCATATTTGAATCCAAGTCCTCTGCTGCTAGGACATACCAGATCAATTTGCATTTTGATAAAGCCAGTGACATCGACCAATGCCTCAAGATGCAACCTAGGTCTCAGCTCCCAAGATGTAGATCTGGGCCTCAGGTCCTTTCTGAGCAGTTGCCTATATTCAAAAATGCACTCCTCATGAATAATGTGGCTCCATGTTCAGGTCTGTGGAACTATAGATCATTAATAAATGTGAAATTTTAAGAGGGTCTAGGAGCTTAGAGAGAGCAAAGTTAACAAAGGACTTGTAAAAAGGGCAATGATGCTTGGGGCGATATGTAAGCAATAGAATGTACAAATTCTAGAAGTACTGTGTGACAGGGAGGATCAATCAGAATAGACTCAACTGTCAGAAGAGACCAGAGGAGAAAATATCCAGGAGGAACGTCAATGCACAGAAAAGAAAGGAAAACATTTTAGGTAAGAAAACCTGGGAGTTTGTCTTTTACTTTTTTGTGTGTGTTTCCCAAAGTGTCACAGGAGATCATTTCTGGGAAGTAGGGAGATGACTTTAAGGTCATATGCACCAGTGCGTCCATTTCACAGCACAAGCCAATTAGACCCTCCTGAGTTGCAAGAGGGCAATTAAAATATGAATAAAAGAGCAGAGGCTCAAAGGCAAACCCTTTCTCCGCCACCAGGAGAACTATCAAATTTATTACAACCTCTTTCAAGGGTTATGTTTGGTAAATCGGGGCACCTGTGCCTTTAGTGAAACTACTCAACTAGACTGCAAATATTTCAACTTTCAGGAAGTCTTCTTCCATTTTCATCTCGGCCTTTTAATGTCCACTGTACCTTATGCACGGACGTCCAGAGCCAGGGCCATCCTTGGAAGTAGTTGCTGCCAGCAGGTTCTAAGGAGTGTTCAGCTGAGCTGTAAAACCCAGCTAAGCCTCAGACTCCAAGGCAAGCATGTTAAGAAATCATTCTTACTTCAACTGGACCCTTAGCGATCTTAGCGACTTAGTCCACTTGTTCAGTGAATGGAGTCTGATTTTATTCACTTTGGCAAAGGATTCTGACAAAAGTTATCCTTCCAACTATTAGGGACTCAGCAGTCCTGTGGAAGGTCAAATGAAACACTTGATGGTCTCAGTCTTTGTTGAATGTACCCCACTGGGATAGAGCACTCTGGCTTAAAATGTAGTAGAACAGTGGGGCAGCACTGTTGGGATCTAGCAAGGTGGTATAGTCCAAGGCATTTTGGATGCAGAGAGACCTGGCTTTGAAAACCGGGATCTGCCTACTTCCAGCTATAAGGCTATAAGGTTCACAAGAAGAGACATAATGTCTACCTTCTTCAAATCTGAATCCTCAGCAATTTAAAGCAGAGCTTGGCACGTGGTAGGTACTCATAAATAGCTGTTGAATCAATGGGTGAATTAATTCATTATCAGCATTCTCACTGACAGGAAATTGCAAAAATAATACACAGAGTGTCATGAACCTTTCACTCAGCTTACCCCCAATGCTGACATCTTGTATCACTGTAGCACAGTGTCAAAGCCAGGAAATCGCGACAGGGATCTTTTCTATAAACATTTTTAAAATGTTTCTCATTTTTGAGAGAGAGGGAGAGAGAGAGAGAGGGAGAGAGACAGAGACAGACAGACAGAGTGTGAGTGGGAGAGAGACAGAGAGAGAGGGAGACATAGAATCCAAAGCAGGCTCCAGGCTCTTAGCGGTCAGCACAGAGCCCTACATGGGGCTCAGACTCAAGGACTGCGATATCATGACCTGAGCTGAAGTTGGTTGCTTAACTGACTGAGACACCAAGGTGCCTCCAAAGAGGGATCTTTTCAAACCGAAAATTGAATCATGTTATTACTCTGCTTACCTGCCTTGTGGCTTCCTACTTCACTTAGAATAAAGTCTTTTTCCCATGTCCTACATGGCCCTTCGTGGTCTGGTTCTTCCAGACTCTGCAGTCCCGCCTCTTCACCCTCACCTTATATGTCCTGGCCCCATTAACTTTGCTCGTCACTCATTTCTTCAGAGGTGCTGGGCGGTCTCCTCTCTGAAGTCCTTGGATGTGCTCTTCTCTCTGCCTGGCCTGTTCTCCCCACAACCAATGCCTTCCCATTCTGCATGTCTCAGTGTAGACCTCACCTTCTCAGAGAGGCTTTTGCTGACCACTCTATTCCACTTCTTCCCACCCTTGCGCCTTATTTCTTCCCTTGCTAGCACTAATCAACACTTAGCTCTTATATTTGGTTTGCTTTCTTGTCTGTTAGTGGAGTCTTTCAACCTTGAGTGTGTGCTCAAAGATACCAGGAGCTATATTTTGCTCATCTCAGTACAATTAGAAGTTTGACTTATAAACACTCAGGCTAATGTAAGTGTGGACTACGTTTAGACTTCAACACTGAGTAGCCAACGACCATTTGTAGAGTGTTGCACATTCCATCAACATTTTTTACACACGACCAGGTCACTGCCCTGTAAGGTCAGATTATCTGCATCCCCGTTTTACAGACTGACAATAGTAACGTTCATTGATTGTGGCAGAAGGTGATTTTAATGCCCTAGATAGCTCCCCTTGACCGGCCTTGAATTTTAGCCACAGCTATGAAGGTTAGTTGCTGCTCAGCTGACAGGGATCCCGTTCGTGCGTGCCCCTCTCAATTCTCCACTTTTTTCCTCCTCGAGGCTGCAGTCCCTGGAGGTGGAGGAAAGGAGGGTGGTGGCGGCACTCACTCTGTTTCTCCTTCTCCCACCACGGCCTATCACTGAACACTTACGAGGCTTATTTCTCTGAAGGTACAGGAGCCTGCTCAATCTATAGGCAAGTGCAACCTGGAAAGGAGGGGAAATGACCACCCATGTGGGCTCTCAACCAGTGGGGCTTGGGGGCTGGTAGATAAACACTCCAGCTCCTTTCCCTCGATGGAAGACTGGTGGAGCCGTTCTGAACACTACTCTGGAACCCTGTCCATTTCCCGTCCTTCCCGGTCTCTCTACTCCCCTTATCCCCTCACTCTTGGCTGCTGTAATCAGCTTCCCTTGCTTCCAAGCTCAGTGTCTCCTGGATGTTCTAATGCCTTTACATGCCTTACCTTTTTCATCCTGGTACCATCCTAGGAGACAGACATTAGCATTATCCCCATGACAGAGAAAGCGGGCAGATGAATGAATGAGAAGTTAAGTGTCTTGCCAAAGGCATTGATTGACTTGCCCACATCCCCCAGTGATTGAGAATAGTCCCTGGGGTGTTAAATCCCCTACCTTTCCAGGCTGTGTTTGCCTTCAGGCTGTGGCTTCAGAAAAGTCCCAGGGCTTTGGAGAGGGGATCAGGGAAGAAACAAGAGATGCAAGTAAATGGCAGAGTCTCAGCCAGGCAGGTGGGATCCCAGAACCCACCTGTTCTACTTGGACGCATTCCCTCCTTCCAAAGAAAGGAGGTTTGGAAGTTGAAGTCACACCCCAAAATACATCCAGGAGCAGTGAAGCTTCAATTGCAAGTTAGGTCTAGGTGACACAGAGAGCTAGGCTCTCCTGCCGCACTAATGGCTCCCCTTTTAAAAAGGCCAGGTCTACTGCTGTTCTTCTTGAAACCAGAAGGAATAAAACCAGCTTAGTGAAATCCCTGTTGGATTACAGGAGCATTTCATTGTGAATCTGCAGCAGACCGTGGAAGCTTGTCTCTATCTCGACCAGGGCAGGCAGTGCTTTCCATTGATCAGGGCCCCAGGGTGCTCTGGAGCTGCTAAGTGCTGAAGAGAACAGCTGGTCATTTGGGTCTCTTCGCTTTGCAGAGTCCACAACAGTATGTGAAGTGGGGGCCACTCTCTCCTCCTGGAGAGCACTGAAGGCACTGGTCACATCCAGCCGTGTCCCGGGAAATGAGAGGTGAAAGGGGTGCCTCATGCCAGGTCTCCCCCTCCCAAGCCCAGCTCGCTGCCTCATAAATGTTAGCAGTCAAGGCCACCTCCTCCACCCAGAGGTGCATTTAGCCTTGTCCTCCTTCAGTCTACACTCTACCCTGCAGCCACTGAGGTCTTTCCACAGTGCTGATCTCATCGTGTCCCTCCTATGCTTAAAATCCACTAGGGAGCTCCCTTAGCTTCTTGGGGAGAAAGACAGAAATCCCAATCATGGCCACCTAGCAGGGCCTACCCCACCCTGTGCCCATGAGCAGCCTGCCTCTCACAGAGCCCCTCGCGCTCACTGCACTCGGCCAACTAGACATACCCGTCCTGCCTCCCACCATCCGAGTGCTTTCCAAGGCTGCTCTCTGCCTGGGATACTCTCCCTCCCACTCTGTCCCTGTGAAACCTGGTGCAGTCCTCACGTCGGAAGCTCCCTGATCTCCCTCTAACTAGCTCAAGTCCCTCTGATAAATGTTCTCGTGGAATCCTCTGCCTTTCTTTGTTGCCCATGGCATGTGGTTATTTTAACATCTGCCTCCTCTACTAGAGTGTGAGCTTCTCAAGGTGAGGCACGTTTCTGTTTTTTCCTCACTCCCATATCCCCAGTGCCTTGCATAGCAGTGGGTGCAATGCGAGTATCAATGAATGAGCAACCCTAGGCTTGGAAACAAGGGCACGGGGAGAGAGTGGAAACACCGTGCATTTATACCTTATTCTTCCATTGTTCAAGCTAACCAGATTCTATTGCAATTCTGCTCTCTCCAGCCAGCACTGTAAGCAATAACTTTATTAAGATCAAATAGATAACACAATACAGTATTTATCCCACAGGATCCAGAAACTGGTTACAGATATCATCTAAGAACCACAGCTGTTTTGTGCTAAAATGCTTCCAAAATCACAGATCACACAGAAGTCACACATTGATTACAACTTTTATCTGGAAATATGGATGCACAGTTTGCTCTCACTGTTGGGCCTTGATGTTTCAAGTGAGTCAAAACAGAGAGGGGGAAGATTGGCATTTTCTTGATAATGAATAAATTCTGAGGAATATTTCATGAGAACCTTCTCTGGGATCAGAGTTGCTCATGGAAGTCATTTCTAATTTATGGGTAACACTCAAATTGGAATTAGTAATTAGTAAGTTAAGCTGTGACTTGAGAAATTTTAATAATTGGATCAAGGAACATATTAACTTCACAAATAGGATTTAAAAGTTTGGCTGGTAGTATAGGTTCTACAGAGCATCCTTTATAAATTAATACATCAGTTATCAATTCTCGGCCTTTTGGCTAGGATCAAGTATAAATTAATACATCAGCACAAAAGCTCTTGACTACGGTGTCCGATATCTGCATCTTATTACTCTAAGAAAACAACACCCCCTAAACACAAACAGTTATTGGGCCTATTGTTCATGGTCCACAGGATAAGAGCCACAAAAACATCATAGAAAGTTACAAGAATGTAAATATTTAGGTAAGCAAATAGAATAAATATTGGGCAGTTACCATATATAACACTGAATATTGACTAACAGGGAAAAAAGTCCCAAACCTTAGTTACAGTGCAGTCAGAGTTAGGTAAAGCCAAAGAGACAGATTTGCGAGTATACAAAGTAATGAATATATTTCTTTAAACGTCCATTTAACAAATTCATGGTGCAAACTGGAAATTTTTCATAAATACATTTTGTGAGAAAATGCTTATTCATGCACTAAATCATATGAGCACTGATTGATTCAAATAAAAAAAAAAACAGAGTAACTGTCTGAAACAAATACTTAAGGGACTCACAGTCCTAGTGTCTGTAACTAAACACAATAATACATGCATGTGTGTGATACACCAAATTGTCTTATAGAAATCATTAAAACGTCTTTCGCATCAAAACACAGAGGAAAACTCAGTGCTATAGAATTTATTTTCTGCCTATTACATACTAGAGACTTTAAGCCACTAAATGCTTTTATTATCTCCACACACCTACAAAGCGACCATCCAAGTATCTGTGTATATAACAAGGTACTCTCCAATTAGGCATCTATGATGAATAATGTATCTCCTCATGTCATCTCCTCTCTAAGTACTATTTATCACGACCCAGGCCTTTCTGCCTTAATGAGGACTCCAGATCTCTGATTTACATTCAACACCCTCTACGTTAATAATTGATGGAAACTCTTAAAAAACTCTTCTGCTACTAAAATGGAAGGTGGGGAGGCTACCTCCAGAAGAGTGCAGAGACTACTGGTTAAATCTGATTGGTAAAAGAGGCGGGGGCACTGGACTGTTGGCCAAACTCATCTGAGGACGGCCCCATGCTCGCCTGCTGGCTGTACCCACCGCTTGACCCATAGCTGTCTTGGTTGTACCCGCCTTGGTTATAGCTGCTCGAGTGCTTTTCCATCGGGTCTGAAAGGTATCTCTGTCCCGAGGAATGCCAGCCGGTCTCCTTGAAAACAAACCAGATGTTTCCAGCCCAGAGGATAAAGTTCAGAAATCCAAAGACCTGAAAGGAGAGTCAGAGCAAATGAGTTGACAGATGGACACACAAGAAAAATCTCAACTTCAGAAAAATCCTTCATAATACATAAGGCTACTTCTCATTCAATAGTGAGATCTCTTCCAATTTTTCATTTGGAGCCACTGTTTCTTTTGGAATATCTGACTATTTATTTATTTACATCCAAGTTAGTATATAGTGCAATAATGATTTCATGAGTCTAATTCAGTGATTAATTCCTAATGAATAACAGCCAGTGCTCATCCCAACAAGTGTTTTCCTTAATGTCCCTTACCCATTTAGCCCATGCCCCCATCCCCCACCCATCCAGTGACCCTCAGTTTGTTCTCTATGTTTAAGAGTCTCTAGGTTTTGTCCCTCTCCTTGTTTTTATGTTATTTTTGTTTCCCTTTCCTTATGTTCATCTGTTTTGTATCTTAAAGTCCTCAGAGGAGTGAAGTCATATGATAGGTCTTAGTCTCTGACTAATGTTGCTTAGCATACTACCCTCTAGTTCTGTCCATGTAGTTGCAAATGGCAAGATTTCATTCTTTTTGATTGCCGAGTAGTACTCCATTACACACACACACACACACACACACACACACACACACACCCCACATCTTCTTTATCCATTCATTCACTGATGGACTTTTGGGCTTTTTTCATACTTTGGCTATTGTTGATAGCACTGCTGTAAACATTGGGGTGCATGTACCCCTTAGAAACAACACACCTGTATCCCTTGGATCAATACCTAGTAGTGCAATTGCTGGGCCATAGCCTAGTTCTGTTTTTAGTTTTCTGAGGCACGTCCATACTGTTTTGAAGAGTGGCTGCACCAGTTTGCATTCCCACCAGCAGTGTAAAACAGATCCTCTTCCTCCGCATCCTCGCCAACATCTGTTGTTGCCGGAGTTGTTAATTTTAGACATAGAATATTGGCATTTTATTGAATGCTTACTACATGTTAGGCACTGTGGAAAGGTCAATCCATTCATTCTGTCTGAGAAGAAGGTGTTATTTTACCTGTATTATAGATGTGAAAACTGAGGTTCAGGATAAGAATCTTGTTTAAGGTCATGTGACTTGGTAAGTGGTAGAAGAAGGTCAAGCCCTATTCTGTCTGACTTCATAGTCTGAGCCTTTAAGCTTACTGTCCCAAGACAGGTGTTCCTCATTATCTGTAAGAGACCTTCAGGGGCTACAGAGTTGAGAACTCTGATTTTAATGATAGTGCATTAATTTATAAGGTTTCCTTCACTTCATGGCTGGAGATACTTCTCTTCTAGTTTTTGTAGGGATATAAAAAAATGAGTCAACCTAAAGTGTGGAGCAAGCAATCCTGCAGGTGGTGTGCAGATAAGCACATGAATGATAGTGTACACAAAGGTTAGAGCTTTGAATAGTTGTACTTTTTGTGCCTCTCACATCCAGAAATGAATGGTGAAACCAGACTCTCGATGCAGCACAGGTTTCAAAGAGGTAGGAGGCACTCTCCCAAGAACTGGCTAGGAGGCTTTCCTATGGAATTTCCTCTTACTCCCCCAAAGCATGTTGTTGTTGGTGGTGAATCAGAAGACCGGGTGTTGCCTCTCCAGACCCTCTCTGTTTGAAGGAAGCAGAGCTGTTCTCTGGTGCCAGAGGCCTTGAACAGAACAGCTATTCTGTGGCCTTCCCCAGGGCACATTTGCTGACCAGGGAATTAACCAGAAGCAGTCAATTGTAAGAGCCCCCTATCAGAGACAGACAACAGCATGACAGGAGTTGTGATGACATTAAAGCACATTTAGTAACCATTCCAGCTCGCCAATCACCAAGCAAAATGGACTTGGGCCACTGGCATAGCTGCGGATTATAGGGTGCTGGAGGTGCCTTGCTGGGCCAGCATCTATCCTCGGTTGCTGGATGGCAGGGAGGTCCCGAGTGCCCTGCAGGTGTGAGTGGGGGGCCAGTGTAGTCAAGATGAGGTGCCTTGGGGACCTGGAGCAGGGGCTATTTACCCAAGTGTTTCAGTGTTTTAGCAGCAGGTAGATCAGGGCACACTCCCTGAAGGTCAGCTTTGGACTCATCCTGTGGGTTTTGAAATCAGAGTGGCCTCAACTCTGCACTTCCTTGCTCTGTGACCTTGGACAAGGCAGTTAGCCTCTGGACCTCAACTCCCCCACACCCCAATACAGAATGAAGACTATTCCTTCCTTGGGTGACAGCTGTGAGGGTTAAAGAGAATGTGTTGTAAGTAGCTAGACGGTGCTAGACACATTAGAAGATGCTTCCTGCCTGGTAAGCTGTGTTCTGAATACTTTCTCCAATGTTTCCATGAATTGTATTCAGATGGTCCTCATGCTGCAGCATAAACTGAAATGGGACTTTGACAGCAAGGCCATATTCTTGAGAGACATTGGCAGCCAAAGCAGTCTGTAGGCCCTCAACTGATCTAAAAGACTGGTTTATCCAGGGCCTATCTCTCTCTTCCTACTCTCCCATTCCACTCTCTCCTCTTTCTTTACTGTTAACTGACATTTGTTTAACATTATCTCATGCCATGCTCCAGGCTCCTTGCTGATGGAGATACAAGACACAACAAAGGTACTCACAGTATAATAGTTGTATGATCAAAATCAATTAGGTAATCACTGACCGAACTCTAATGCACATGCAGGACCTTTCATCCAAGTGAACAATAACTAGGAGATTTGCCATCAAAGGGCAGATCTTGACTCAACTGTATCTTTGTATGTATATGTCAATATATGAGTAGAAAAGATGATCAAGGAATCTTCTCAGATACGAAGAGATGGCTCTGCCCAGAGCTCTAATTTTAAGTCTTCCTCTTCCTTGGTTTCTCCCTTTCGCTGGCTGCTACTTGGCTTCTAGAGAAGAGACGCTCAAGAAGAACCCGGCGATCAGGAGGAAGCCACTTAAAAGTGAGTACAGAAACAAGGCATCCCCATGCGCATGTTTCAGAAGCAGGGATCTCCTACCCCACCGGCATTGCACAGATATCGCAGACCCCTGGCTGGCACGTTTTGGGGGCACGTGGGCCCTTGAATCTTTTCTCACCATTTTGTTGCAGCTGAAGTTAGAGTAAGGATTTTGATTCAAGCGTAGATGTGGGGGCAACAGAAGGAGAAACTGTAAGACACAGAGCGTAGCAGAAGGAAGAATGAGGAGGTGAAATTTAGATTGGCTGAGAAGATGTGTCAAGATTGCCTTTAATGAAGGTGGAGAAGCAGAAGTAGAAATTGTGAACAGGGTAGTTAGGTTCAGAGAAGCTTTGCAGGAGAAGTTGAGAGAGAAAAAAAAAACACGTTCTTTCCTTCTACCCCCTTCTTTGGGCTCTAACACTAAGTGACATTTAGGACCATGCATGCATTTTAGAAGCAGCTTTTTGGTCGACATTTATTGAAAGCCTGTCATATGCTGGGCACTGTGCTGAGGACTTATCATGTATTATCTCATTGAATCCATAGTCTTGTGAGATCTGTTCGATAATAGCCCCATTTTACAGAGAGTGAAACTAAGGGTTAGGGACCTTAATGAATTTGTCCAAGGGCAGTCAAGTAGGCAGTCGTGGAGCTGGGAGTCAAACCCTGGCAGACGGACTCCAAAACTGTGCCCCTATCCATTGTGAATGGCAGAAGCATGAAGAGAATTTGGCTCTAATCTTGCACTGCTGTCACTACTTGGGAAGCCACATGCAAGTCCTTTCAGAGCACCTACCTGCATTTGTAATGCAGCTCCCCTGACTATTTGTGTTGGTATGAAATCCTAGATGCGAAGACGCTTTGGAGAAAGCAGGTTTGTTACCTGGGTAGAAATGTCAGTGCTATTGCTGAACCAGTTACTTGGAGAGGTCACCTCTGTGGTGTGTCTGTCTCCTTCTCCAAAGCCTACACTTGCTTAGTAGGCAAGGTGGTTTGGTGCTGTGAGCCGTATTTCTTCTGCATGATTCCCCAAACCCCCAGCCAAGGTGGACATGTGGCCCAAGATGAGCTAATGAGATTCTCTCTGCCAGAAATTTGGGATTAGACTTAAGTGACTTTAGTTCAGTCCAAGATGTTTCCTTAAAAAGAAATATAATCTCAGAAACCGTGGGGTGGCTATCTTCTCTTGCAAAAACAGCAAAAAGAAAGACAAATGCATCTGAAAAGAGACAGTAACGTAACAGATCTTCGGAAAGAGAGATGAGGGAAGGAGGATGCAAACCATCCAGTTGCCTGCCAACTCCTGGTCCCTAGTTCTGCCCTTGGAAGACCCAGTTCTAGTATTTTTCCAGTTACTTTTACTTATTGTGAAAAGCTAGCTCAATAGGATTTGGAGCCAAATGAGTGTGTAATGGAAAAAAAAATTGCTGTGGTTTGGCAGATTACCATTCTTTCCCTCTGCTTTAGCTAATAGAAATGTCGTTTCCCTTGTAAACCCAGTTGCAGTCAAATGGTTGGAGCTCTGTGCTAGAACTTTAAATCAGGACCAAGTCAGATACAACGTTGTTTGGTATCTGACATCTAGAACCTTGGTCCTGCTCTAGTTGCTGCTTTTTTAAAAGCCTGTTCCCTCAGATTTCATCAGGTTTCGGAGCTACTTAATATCCTTCCAAAGGTTTTCTTCCCCCCCGGATGAGATTAGTCAGAGTCCGTTTCTGTTACTTGCAACCCAAATGCTCCAGCCCATGCAGACACTGGTGCGGAAGCGGGGTCCAGAGAACCGAATTTAGGGATAGGTGGATTATTTTGCTTTAGTTGGTTTGAACTGAATTTTCTGTCACAGGACCTGGAGGGGCCTTAACTAGATCTGTAACAGTAATAGCAGCAGACCTGTCCTTTCTCACATAACGTGCTCTCTGGCTTCCATCCATTGCTCTTTTGGATTTAAATTTTTTTTTTTTAATTCCATAGTTTATGTAGAATTATATATTTATGTATGTGTCTAATTTCGTGGACATTTTCTTCTTTTTCTATGGAGTTTAGTTGACACACAACATGGATGGACCTGCAGGGTATGACGCTAAGTGACATCAGTCAAGCAGAGAAAGGCAAATCCCTCTTTTTGATTTTAGGAGACAGGTCACATTGTTTCTCATTCAAAGTCCCAATTGCCTAGTCTAAAACTTATTAGAGACATCAAAGGTAGAATTAAATAGACTATGCAGGATGTCATAATGTATTAGATTATTAAACCAACAAATGTACTGGATGATTTTCGCATTTTTCCTCTTAGATTTTGAGATCAAGATTACAGTAACATTCGTTCCGCACTGCCTAGAAACAGACTATTGACACAGTAGAACATATTTCCTCACACACCTCCAAGTATTCAAGTATTCACCTGTGGGTGTGTCCACCCATGAGAAAAAATGACGGTGAGCCCCTCATATATGCTCTCTTTCCATGTTTACTCTCTTACCAAGGCAGGATTCACAGTCAAAGCATCAGGATGTGCCTGGCAACCCTGTCCCCTACTTAACTTCCTTCTCAGATTAAATTTCAGAAAGCTGTAGAAGCAGAAGTTAACCCTGAAGCAAAGATAATTATATTTAGGGGTCGCTTAAGAATGTTTTTCCTTTGGCAAACACTGTCAGCTTTTCTAGTCTTCAGGAACTATTGCTTTTTGAAGCTGCTATTATAGCTTCTGTCTTTCTTAGATGCAGTTTCTTTCTTTAAAATAACCCAAGAATCCAATTTGGTTGCCCTGCTATCTGTCAGATTTTCTGTCTTCCTGTGAGAACTATACATCTGAAAATATTTGGCTTTGCTCAACTAATATAGTTCAGCTTTTCCAAAGTTACCAGGCAGTTAAACCGGGAACATGGAGACGATTAAAAAAAAATTACCGTAACTGTTGGAAGTATTTTTTCTACTGTGCAGCTAGCTCTTTCTGCATCCTACCAGGTCGGAGTGTTTTTCCTCCAGACGATCAACTGGATGCATTCTAGCTCTGTGTGGCTTGAACAATGTTTTCTTCCCAGGAAACCTCTCTGCCATCAAATATTCCTTTTAACTTCTGGCAGGTGTCAGACTTAAAGTTCAGATTTTATATCTGCTTCTGGCTTAGAATTTTGACTTGACTGTCATCCAGGCAGCAGCTGCCAGCACCTGCTGGGTTCTTATTAAGACTCTGTAATTGGCAGCATTAAAGCCTATGGGTTCTGACAATAGAAAACTTGAAGGCCAGAGGATCATCTTGCACATGGAGTGAAATATCGCCTTTTAGACTGGCCTCGTTCTGCAAGCAGAAATCTCCAAGGTGACTTCTGAGATATTTTCCTATTCATTTGAATGGCAAATAAAAGTTTGGGGGGTAAAGCATAAAAGAAAACATACCACGGAAGTGTTTAAGCTGGACATTACAGGGCTGTGGACAGCCATGCATTTGTTGGACGGCTGTTTGCAAGCTGACATCAGCAACAATACTTCCTTAGGATCCGTCGCGACCTTGACATCAGACAGTCCTTTCGCCCAAGCTGATGAACCCACCAACCACAAGAATGAAAAGACTACCGTGATGATGAAGTCCTACAGAAACAGAAAGATAAAATAGTAAGAGAAGTGTGAAGTGTGAATTCCAGAAACAAATTGATTACTTTCTACAACGATTTGCGTTGCCTTTTGGAAAACTCCAAGATCCCACAGTACCGGAATGGGGAAGAAGTTGAAAAACAGATAAAAGAACGTTTTATGATATTCCAGTTGTCTAAAATAAATAATTGTAATGTTTATGGAATGCTTGCTATGTTCCAGGAATGATGCTAAGTACTTATAACCCTCATTTGATTGTTCATACAGCATTCCTGTGAGGAAGTTCCTATCATTATCCCATTTGCAGATGCAAAACCAGGACAGGGAATGGTCAAATAGCTTGTCTGAGGTGCCCACAAACAATCAGTGATGGCGTCGGCACTCAAACCCGGGCAACCCAACCTTGAGGCCCATGATCATAACCACCATGTTATGATGGCTGCAAACAGACAGATTTGCTGATTGATAAAGATTCCTAGATAGCAATTTTCATTTTTTCATTCATTCATGTTTTTCATTTAACAGACCTATGTGCCATCCGGTGTATGCTGGGACTGTGTTCAGTGGAAGCAGTAAATAGCTTTTGAGTGCTTTTTATGGGCAAGAGGTTTTATGGAAAATGATCCTTACAAGCACGCTGTTAGATAGTATTTTTAATACTCATTTTAAAATTTTTTTATATATATAATATTTTGTCAAGTTAGCTAGCATACAGTGTATACCGTGTGCTCTTGGTTTTGAGGGTAGATTCCCTTGATTCATTGCTTATATACAATACCCAATGCTCATCACAACAAGTGCCCTCCACGATGCCCATCATCCATTTCCCCACTTCCCTGCCACCCCCCATTAATGCCCATTTTAAAGATAAGGAAATCACGGCCCAGAGATAAAAGATAACATATAGAAAGGGGTAGAGCCAGAATTCAAATCCAGGTCTGACTTACAAAACCATCTGCTATGAATACAGGGGAAAGAAGCTTCTTCATCTATATGCAACAATGCCTCTATGATGGAAGAGGAGGTTTAAATGTTTAAAGGAACATTTCTAAGCTTCCGATGATGGGGATACTTCTCATTTCCTCCTCATGACTCAGATGGGTGGGAGTTAGAGTCACTGTCCATGTCTTAAGCAGATCAGGACACTCTTTCAGATTTACTGTATTTACTTTTGACTAGCATGAAAAAGTTGCCTACTGCTTACCTAGTATACTAAAGACACTGACATGGAAAGAAAAAGAGTACATTTGCTATATCAACACAGAGACTTGTTTTATTCTAAATGCTAAACCCATCAAGTAGAAAACTTGCCCGTGTCTCTTGCCTACCCAAGGGCATGGCACACCTGACTTGCTCTGGTTATTTTTCTCTCATGACATGACTGGATGAGTTTTCATCAAGATCCCATGATTGACACTGAGGGAACTCTTGCATTGTAAGGATACTGTTGTGGATGGTATTTGTCAGGTGTGGCTTTTGTGGAGAATGTTCTAGACTGTCCACTTCTAAGAATGGCTGAATTTTCACAAAAATTGTTATCTTTTCATTCAAAGGCTGTTGCAAATAATGTGACTTACCAGTTGACCTTTCCATGTTGGCTCTAGAAAATTCAGGGCCAATTTGTTAACTACTCACAGGGTTTTTATGGCATGGATATTTTAATTCCATTCCCAGACTTGTTTTATATATCCATCTTTCCTTTCCCTTTTCATTTTTAGTTATTTCCACTTTGAGTTTCATAATCCTTGTAAGCTATCTTAAGTTTTTTCTGGAATGAGATGGTAGTATAAACAGACAAACAAATCCGGTACCTACAGCAATCAATAAGAACATTCGGAATCAAAAGACTCAAGTGTTTGAGTCTGAATTACAAACTGGAGGAATACTTACAAATAAATAAGCCAGGTTGATTATGTCAAATATAAATTTAGGTTCATGTTCAATCTAGTACCTAGAATGAATTCATTCATTCAAGTAATTTTTTAAAAAAATTTAATGTTTATTCTTGAGAATAAATCTATTATATATTCTTGTTTACTTATGTCTAGAGACAGAGTGTGAGCAGGGGAGGGGCTGAGAGAGAGGGAGACACAGATTTGGAAGCAGGCTCCAGGCTCTGAGCTGTCAGCACAGAGCCTGATGTGGGACTCGAACTCACGAACTATGACTCATGACCCGGGCCAAAGGTGGACGCTTAACCAACTGAGCCACCCAGATGCCCCTCAAACAATAATTTTTGAGTAATGTGCCAGATATTGAGGGATTTAAAAAAATGCAAAATGTGGACTGTGCTCTCTTGATATTACATATTTGCTAGGGGCTATTGATACCCCACCATTCCAATTATGAGACAGGAGCTGTCATGATTTCAGTTCATCATAATTAAAAACAAATTAAAAAGTTTTCTCAAAAACTTGAGAAAAGGGTTAGGATGGGGAAACAAGAACAGAGTTATATGACAACCTCTCCACTGGAAATTGGAGAAAGTAATATCAAAACTTTGACTTATTTGTTCATAACAGAAAGAATACCTAACATTTTTATGGAGCACTTATTATGTGTGAAATACCATTCCAAGTTTGCCTGAATTAAGTCATTTGATCTTGACAACAGCACTGCAAAACAGATGCCAATCCTGTCCCCATTTTACAGTTAGGGAAACTGAGGTACTAAGGGGTTAAGTAAAATTGCTCAGAGTCAGGAGTAAGCAAGTGGTGGAACCAGGAATGTAAGCCTGGCCATCTGCCTCTGGTACCTGTGAGCTTAAGTCTATATTTCTCTTCATGTCTGCTTTAAGGAATATTGATCTTCTCACTTAAACCAAGTACACCAAGAGTTCAAAAGTTGGACTTGAATTCCCGATTAATTTAAATATGACAAAAAGTTAAGGAATCATTTTCTCTATATAAACTTCATGAGTGAAGTCAAGGATCTGTGTCCTTGGGAGTAAATATGCTATATTTAGGAGCACATCCAAACTTTTACCCCTGGTACCATTTTGTAAAGAGGTATCAGGATATCGTATTAAGGTATTTCTTACATAAGGTAACAGCTCAGAGTCTGTCATCACGTAAACCTGAGGCTGAATACTGACCCTGCTACTTACTATGTGTTCTTAGACAATATGCTAGACTACTTGAAGCTTCAGTTTAGCTCACTGTAAAACGTGACAATAATAGTATCTGTCTCCTAAGAGAGTTGTGAGAAGTGAAAATATGTGTATTTACCTGTTTTTCCCAGTCAGATGTCAGTTCCAGGAGGGCAGGGATTATTTACCTTGCTCATTATTGGGTCTTGGCAGAAGAGTTGCCATCAATATTTATTAAGAGAAAGAATGAAGGAAGGAAGGAAGATACAAAATTGTCTCAATTTTGTTAAAATATTTACATTTATGGAACATTACAAAGGAGTTTACCCAGTGGTGGTGGTAGGATTAGAGATGACTTATTTTCTTTTACACAAGCTTATGTATTTTTATACATGCCTTGTTTTATAATTAGATCAAATGAAAACAATGTGGCAATGTAATCAAGACATTGATTGATTATATCAATGGCTCTCCCTGACAGAACTTCAGATGGCTCTATTTGTCCCTACAGTAGCATCAAGATTTATAACTGGACTAAATAATAAAGGTCATTAGAATGGAGAGTTTTGCATCAAAAGGGCTTCAGAAAGTAGTCTCAAGACAGATTTTCCATAACTAAGCAAAGTGTGAATATGGGGGAAATTATGTAAAAAATTCTAGGTAAAAAATATATTAGCCTGAACTTTGTTTCTTGGCTTTGGCATTGAGCACGAATTTTAGGCCACTTGCAGGGAGTGAGACGTGGAAGGAAGACCCTCACCCCACTTTCCTCCTCACCCATCTCCTGTTGAGGCTCCCAATGGCCACACCAAGCTGGAGCCCAGAGGTCAGGGGGCCCACTGATGTGACCCATGCAGTCACGTCCTGAGTAGAGAGTATGGTGGGGAGGGGCAGGGCAGCCATCAGAAGCTGTCCCCCAAACTAGAGGTTGCCTGCGGGGTCACAACCACAGCTGCTGTCATCCGTGTTTACCCAGCGTTTCCTAGAAGCCAGGCCCTCTGCTAAGCACTTACGGGCATCATTAACCTTACGACATAGGTACTTGACGTTAGCCCTTCTTTTCTTATGAGGAAACTGAAGCAGAGACAGGTCAAATACTTTGCTTATAATTAATGCCTAGCTTGATGACTGCAGTGTATCATGAGCTTTCTGAAAGGTTGGGGGAAATCTTATGTATTTTATATAGGTAATTACCTTAGTGGGTGTTTTCTAAGTTTGTTATTTTGGCACTACCTAAAAACAGTTTTGATTTTATCCACCTAGTCTTGTATTATTGCTTAATATGAAACTTAAAGCAAGTTACTCTTTTTACATAAACAAGGTTATTTCGGAAGGAAATTATACGTGTACTATGTTAAGCCAATACAACTTGCTGTAGTTAGGAGGCGATTGCAAACATAAGTGCTCCACAGTGACAACAAAATACCTTAAACCCTAGCTGGGAATGTTTGTACAAGGCTTTAGAGCCTAGGATCTTTGTTAAAAGGGAGATTAGCCAGAGTTAGGGGGATATTAAAGAAATACTGGCATGGTTGAAGCAGATGACCTGATGTTGAAGTGAACATGGAATGACTTCCTCAGTCCTGTTACTCAATGCCATGTGAATGGTCCACTTAAACCATCTTCTGACTCAGGAGAGGTAAATGCCTTGCCCTGGACAAGGGACTTTCTTCTGATGGTGCAGACAAGAACCAGTTGTTTATAAATGTTCCTGCCTCAGGTCTGTCTAGCAGAAACAGAGTGCAGGGAAGAAACTCAAGAGGTAGACCTGGAACATTCACTGCTAGGTTATCATGGTGCCTATAGTAACCCTTTGCAGTTGTCTTCTGCTGGCTTTGCTTGTGTTCTTCATTCTCCTAGAGTGGAGAGGCTGCCATTAGTTTTATACTTCCAGAAACCTTGCACGCTTGTGGTCCCCATAAAACCCCAAAAAGTAGTCAGTGGTTGTGATTAGCCTTTATTACAGATGAAGAAACTGACCGAGAGAGATAAGTAGATTTGACCTTGTTCACTTGATCTTAGCCAAAAGGCCGAGAAGCGATTTGACCTTGTTCATTAAGTGGTTTACAAACCATGTTCTGGGCTATTGGTCTCTCTCTGTACCTAAGAACATTGATACTGTGTACCGAGAGAACATGGACATGCTACCTGTGTTTCTGCAGGATGTTTTAAGTATGTGTTCAGTGATCTTAAGAAAACCAGCCTCCTTGGCAGGGGGAGTATCTGGCTTAATGCGGGCTGGGTGGTTTGTTTCCACTTTCTTTGTTGGGTGTGTTTTCTTGCCCCCACTTCTCCTAATTGGCTACAAGTAAACTCATTTTCATACTAGAATGTCATTTAATATGTTAAAGATACTTGTCCCAGATCACTCTGGGACGTTAAGAGGGAATGCTCTTTGGTGACAGAAAACCTCATCTTTTAGAACCAAGTGAACCTGCCTCCATCTCCTCCAACCCTGCAGCCCCACTGGATATTGGTAAGCTAGTCAATTCTTCCATTTCTGTCTATTAGCAAATATTCCCAGGATTTCACCTCTAATGGCATTATCATCAGTTTCACCTCTTTGATGGCTTCGCTATTTATTCTGTGGCTGATACCTATGCCGAAAGTTTATACCAGAAATGGGGCAGTCCGAGTCACCCCCACCCTCTGTGTAACTGGATTCACTTTGCTGAGTCAGCTTTCAGGAATCCCAGCATGAAGC
Source organism: Crocuta crocuta (assembly GCF_008692635.1). NCBI lineage: Eukaryota > Metazoa > Chordata > Mammalia > Carnivora > Hyaenidae > Crocuta > Crocuta crocuta. The sequence goes on along the minus strand of NW_027529442.1, from coordinate 4,118,616 downwards.
TGTGAATCAGGAAACAGAGCTAAACGGCACGACAGAAGCTCAGTGCAGGACAGGGCTTGGGGCTTGTCTTGGAAGAGAGAAGAGCTAAGCAGGGTCTGGATGGAATAACTTTGTCTGCTCATACAGGTATATTTCATTTTGTCATTTGAAGGATGAATACTAGTGACCTCTGACTTCTAGAGAAGGTCTCCAGTTTCTAATACAATGTAGGAGATCATTTGATCATCACAATAACTGCAAGCAGGTGAAGATAATTATACCCATTTAACAGATTCAGGGAAGTTAAGCAATGTGTTCAAGTCGTCACAAGTAACAGATTTAATGCAGGGTGTTGGGCTCCACGTTTAGTGAGGGGTTTTTCTATTAGGCTCAGGCTTTCTCAAGTTGGAGTTAGCCACTATTTATAGCAATAAACAACATTGGGCTCCCAAACACTGAGAAAGGTGTTTCTCTCCAGTTTTCTTTTAGTCTGAGGTGCAAAGTAGGAAGCAACAGATTAGTACCCAGCTGAGGCTAATGTTTATTTAATAGACATTTAACACCTATTTATCAAAGGAAATGAGTCCAGGCTCAGAGCCTTCATGCAAGCAATGGTACCGGGCTGGGCTACAGTCCTCTTTACTTTCCATTGATTCATTTCTATGTTTGTCTCCTAATTATGTCAAATAATGCTGGGTTTTTGTGTCCAGTAGTGATACAGGGTTTTCTTCCAAAGGACACTGTGTTTAAGTTTAAGAAAATAAGTTAAAATATTAAAAGCAATTTGTTAATTTTTTTTTTGAGAGGGGAGGGAGAGAGAGAGAGAGAGAACACAGCAGGGGAGGGTCAGAAACAGGGAAACACAGAATCCAAAGCAGGCTCCAGGTTCTGAGCTGTCAGCACAGAGCCTGATGTGGGGTTCATGGCTCGAACCCATGAACTATGAGGTCAATGACCTGAGCCGAAGTCAGACACTTAACTGACTGAGCCACGCAGGTGCCCCAAAACTGAGAGGCTTTTTTAAAATGTTTATTTTGAGAGAGGGAGAGAGAGAATCCCAAGCAGGCTCTGCTGTCAGCTTGGAGCTCAGTGTGGGGCTCGAACTCACAAACTGAGATCACGACCTGTGTGGAAATCAGGAGTCAGACGCTTAAACTCGCTGAGGCACCCAGGCATCCCCTCTCAGCTTAGCTTTTACAAGGCCAGTACGCCTCTCATGCCGCTCCTGGCCTGTGGCATCCCATAAGTGGGCTGATACAGTAGCCCAGTGCATGGCCCTAGTGGTCTAGTGGAGATCTGAGCCCAGACAAGGTGACCAAAGGCTTAGGCCTTCTGCATTGGCACCCCGAGGGAGGAGATGGCTCAGGGACAGCAGGGACTGTGCTTCAAGCCATACGTAGGGGAAATCTGACTCAACTCCTCTATTCTCAGAACACGTGCAGGATAGTGGCTGGTAAAATGGAATGAAGCATATCGTTCCCTTTTCCAGATGGGATAAATTAGTTAAATGCAGCTTGAAAGATACAGAGCCAGGATTTGGAACCAGGGAGTTTAGCTCCAGAATCTTTGTTCCTTACCTAGTATTAAAGTGCTCTATTGCTTGAGAGGCCCATGACTTTATTGGTTCATAATAAAAATTAAGTTGCAACATTAATACGGCTGTCATTTATGGAGCCATAGGAGACACGATGTGCCTCATACATCATTCCTTCAATTCTCCTAATAGCACTTGGAGGCAGCTATTATTGACCCCACTGTACAGGTGAGAAAATCAAGGTGTGGAAAGATTAAGTGAGTTGCTGGAGGTCTCAGAGTCATTATGTTGCTAAGCTTTGTTTGCGAACAAGGTTTGCTGAGCTCCAAAGTCCGTGTCCCTTGCTGGAGGGTGAAACTCCTTATATATTCCAAGCTAGCTTTAATGGAGGGCCCAACATGTGTCGGGCATGATGCTTTACATAGTTCAACTCAGTTCAGGTGAGCCCTACAAGGCAGCCATTAGTTGCTTTTTTGTTTTACAAATGAAGAAGGGAGTGTTGAGAGAAGTAGTAAGGAAACTACATACCAAACTCAGATCGGTTGGACTCCAAATCCCATTATTTCTTCATTTGTCCATCATTCTACTGGTTCCTTTTCCCAATCACTTGTTGGATATGTACTATCTTCCCACTATAGCTTAAGCACTGTTCAAACAATGGAATAGGGATGGCGGGGGTGGGGGTGAGGGGTGGGAACCAGTCCTCAGGTGGTTTGCATCTTTCGCTCCACACTACCTGGATTGTTTTAGGTTATTACCATAAGATACACTAATGTCACACTGTTAATGAACTGAAATTTTGCGAAAAGGGAGACGTAGTGGATGCTGATCTGTTATACGGGCTGGGTGATAATCCGTCATCTTGTTTCATGTGCGAAGAGTCTGGTTTATGCTTGAGAATCTGTAGGATTTCATTCCTTTTTCTCTTAAGTTAAATTTGATTGTGGTTGACATACGGCACTCTTTTTCAGTTTGTTTTTTCAGAGAACTTTATTGATTGATTTGTGGCTGCTCATCTGTGGAACCGGGGCCTCCTGTTTCTTGTTTATAACTTTTTGTTTATGAAGACTTTTTAAAAGATTCTCTGCCTCTCTCCTTTTAGCTTAGTCATAGACAACTGATTTCATAATCTTTGTGCCAGAGGGAGGTATTCTTGGCTGTTTGACAACCTCAGAATGGACGCAGTCTCCACTAGCTCGCTGCAATGTTGTTGTAAGTCAGTATTAAAAACACTCCTTGAAAACTGATTTGATATCCGATTGACCCTGCCTTACCTTCTCACTACAAATAGCAGCAAATCTTTCAAAACAAGTTCATAGTAATATTAGAAAATTAATAATTGTTCAAAATAAAATGATAGTAATAGGAGTATTGCTCGTAAAAGTTGCTACTGATTCAGTGCTTACTTTGAGACAGGCACTGAGCTAAGACCTTCATATAGATTGCTCCCTTTAACCCTCATCAAGAATCTGTGAGGCAGATCTCATTGCATATATGTTTTGAGGAAAGAAAGCATCATGTAATGGTTAAGTCTATTGTCTTTAGAATCAGTCAGTCTTGGGTTCAAATCTCTGCTCTTACTTAATAGCTCTGAAGCTCTATTAAGCCTCTGTTTTCCTATCTGTGAACACAGGCAATGATGACATATATTTTCCGAAGCGTTTTTGTCAAGTATGCATGAGCTAATTCAATAAAATACTTAGCTCAGTGCCTGACACATTGTGAGTCCCCAATGAATTTACACATACACACATACAGGAAAATTCTGTATACAATTGAACAAAGAACAGCATAGAAAAGAGTATTGGTATTATTCACTAGGTTTTGATGGTCAAATAAATCAGGTAGGTTAATTTGTTTATTCAACACATCTCCAGTAAGAACCAACTAGGTGCCAGATCTTCGGAATACAGTAATTAGTAAAAGCAGACATGATCCCACTATTCACTCTGCTGGAGGACAGACCTTACTCAGATACTCCCAGAAGAATATGTAATTGCAGATGATGATAATGGCTTTGTAGAAAAAGGAACTGGTGTTTCAACAACAAAACACTGCGTGACACTGGCCAGGCTAGGTGGACAGGGAGAGCTTACACAGATCTGGTTGCGTCCAGAATCCCTTTAGGATTATCCCTCCCTTCGGTGGTTCTCAAAGCATGTTGAATAATAAATACACCACAAAATGACTTATCTGGAAAGTCTATAAATTGGTGCCTAGAGGGAGTTTGGAGCTTCTCTCCACTGCTTGCTTATACCATGCCCAAGAAGAATGCACACTGACATAGGTCAGGACTAAAAAGATTTATTGGGCCATTCTGCTAGCAGAGTGAAGTTTAAAAGGAATGAAAGAGTGTTTGCATAGTGAGAATTTTGGTGACTCACATGACTGCTGAAGCTATGGGCTCTCTACACTTGCTCACTGGCAACCCTCTTTCCCTTAAAAAGCCAAGCGATAACCAAACAGGTGCAGACTTCTAGAGGGGATCTGTTTACATATTTAAAAGGTGGCAGAAGAGGATTCCTGTCTTTCTGGACCTGTACGCTCTTAGAAGTTTGCAAGCTTAGGGAAACAATTAGGGCTGTTAACTGTTTCCAGGTGAGCTGATCGCTTATACACAACACAGCACTCATTCCAAATGGTTGGTTATTGGTTTTGACACATCTATCTATAAGTACAGTAACAAGTAAGATGCTCAAGTCCAAGACCAGAGGTGAGTCAACTGTTGAAACCAGTTTGGACATCTTAAAAATAACTGGGGGTGGGGAAGGACATTTGTAAAGTTAGTCAAGGATGAATCTGGAAATTTGGAGATGCTTATTGAATATCTTATCAATATTCTTTATTTCAATATATTTTTTAACATTTCCAAAATATTTTTGGAGCTGCCAACTCAATAAAAACACTAAGATTTAGTCAATTAACCATCAGCTTTGTCTACTTGACATAAAGCATCTGGGCATTGTAAACATATCTGGAAAACAACAGATGTCAGGAGGTATATAGATGAAACATCTGGAGGAAGTGTGGCATACAGGGGACATGGACCGAGACTCAGAGTTGCAAGCAGCCAGATTTGAACTTCATCTGTCCCATGTACCCTGGTCTAGAATGTTCTTCCACTGTGTGATCAAAACAAGTCTACCACACACCTGACTGGCTAGGTCGGAAAAGCATGCAACTTTTGATCTCAGGGTTGTGAGTTTGAGTCCTATGATGGGTGTAGAGATTACTTAAAATAAGTAAACTTAAAGAAAAACTTCTCTACCACATTTTTTATGTATAAAACTTGGGAGTCATATTTATATGATATGTATATATATGTGTGTATGTATGATATGTATATATGCATATATATATCATATACACATACTTTCTAAAAAACAGATGTCATACACAGTGACAAATAGTAGGGGCAGAGATAATAAAAATGTCAGATATTCCAAAGTAATTTCTTCATTTGTCTAAATATGTTTAGATCCCCCCTCCAACCTATATTTTATTTATTTATTTTTTTTTACAAATAGTTCATTGTCGAATTAGTTTCCACATAACACCCAGTGCTCATCCCCACAAGTGCCCTCCTCCATGCCCATCCCCCCCTCCCCCCACATCCATCAGTCCTCAGTTTTTGTCAGCATTCAAGAGTCTCTCATGGTTTGCCTCTCTCCCTTTCCCCCACCATTTCCGCCCTTCTTCTCCCCTTTGTTCCTCCGTCAAGTTCCTCCTAATCCTCCTATACATGCAAACATATGATATTTGTCCTTCTCTGCCTGACTTATTTCGCTCAGCATAACACCCTCAAGGTCCATCCATGTTGCTACACATGGCCAGATTTCATTCTTTCTCATTGCCATGTAGTATTCCATGGTATAGATAAACCACATCTTCTTGATCCATTCATCTGTTGATGGACACTTAGGCTCTTTCCATGTTTTAGCTATTGTGGAGAGTGCTGCTATGAACATTGGCCCCCTCCAACCTATATTTAAAAGTGGATGCATTTTATAGGAAATCGCTTCAAGTAAGCTACTCTGAGAAATTTTGACTCAGAAAGTGCTGGCAGACCTTGAAAGATGCCACCTCCTGAACGAAGTCAGCTCCTCCCTGGTCCCTGTGTTCTCTTGCCATCACCCTCCCTGCAAGTAGAAAGAAGGCACATCTTCCACCTTCAGAATTACATAATATTAGTGTGGGAAGGCACTGTCAAGATAAATCCAGGCTGTCAAATACTCCTTTGAAAACATAATCCCATTATTAACTTACTATTCTACACCACTGATATCTCCCAGATAGGACACAGAAGAGTTGCTATGCATGGCTGGAAATAAGGCACTAAAGCAAACCTGACCATGGATTTAAAAATTCTCTGGGATACATTATTCACATCTGTCACATGCAAGCCTAATGGAGGATCATAATTAAATAAACATGTGAGGCGTGGAGACTAGATTATTTTAATGGTTGCATTAATGGTTGGGATGATGACGGTGGTGAAGATGATATAATCTTCAAGTGACATGGCTATTTTGGCATGGTCAACGACATCGGACAATGAATTCAGCTGTAAGGACTTCTTTTTTTCAATCTGTCTATTGATGTTCTTTTGAAAATAGATTCACACTGCTGAGGTCCCATGCATAGGGCCAAATTGTTGCTAATGCAGTCTCTAAAGTTTGAGCGGGGGCTATTTGTGGGTACAATTTTAAGCGTATTTGGCACCAATTAAGAAGTCTGGTAGCAACCAGGTATGTGTATGTGAGTACTTCAGCTGGTTGCAATACACGACTGGAAAAAATTGGGATACTTGTGTTAAGACGTGGAAGGTCACTTGGAGAATGCCTGGGAAAAAAGCCATTGCTACAATCAGTGAATGCCTTGATCATTGTTACATTCCCAGAAAGTATACTGTGTGTGCTATTTTAATTCTTTTCGCATGTTGGTTTCATTCACTGGTTGTAAGTTCTTTGGGGATGAGACAGCCTTAACCACCTCTGTCCCTAGTCAAATGTCTGGTGTATGTATGACTTCTCATACAGATCCATTGCATGGAAGAAGAAAGGACAGAGAGCTCACATTTGGCATAGTCACTTGGAAAATCATTTGGATTTTGAAAATTTGTGTTTCCTAAATTATCTCAAAAGATATAAGAAACTCAGGACACTGGCTGCCTTTAAAGAAGAAAATGAAATGGCTGAAAGACAGGGATGGAAGAAGGGTTTTGGGACTTGGTTTTTATTTATTTTTTTTATTTACCTTATCCTCACCCCTAGGATGCCCTTTTAAATGACTGGATTAGAAAACATTAGCATAATTTTAGAATAGGCATATTTTACTGGATTTGACCTTTGGCAATTGTGAGAAACTTTCTGTTTAGGGGGATGATTATGATTATATTTTATACTTTCCTCCCACTTTTTTTTTTTTTTGCAAGTGAGCAAGCGTTAGTGCAGCTAGGTTCATGAAAAGAGCTGCTATTTTTTCAAGCATTCCTTATGCCTTTCTAGAATTGAAGACCCATTATTCTGTCATATATCAACCCATCTGTCAGCCCTCAACAGATGGTTAAAATGAAGAACTTCTAAAATACCAAGGAGGAAATTATCCTGCACTTCACCATCTACAGCTTAAATTTACTCTGACTTTGGAAAATTCCTTTGCCACTTTGCCACCCATCATACCAAGTGAAAGTGAGGGAAAATATTACATTTGAATTACAAAGTAGAAGCCATTCCTCAAAAAGATGGCTACTGGATTCATACACGTTGGCTTTACAATGTCAGTTGGAAAGAAGACAAAACTGGGTTCAAGTCTCAGTAGTGCTGCCTCTTAGCTGCCTAGCTCTGGATAGTGTATTTGACCTGATAGGCCTTTATTCCTTCAATTGAAATAGTTGAGAATGAATAGCCTATCTTAGTTAATGAGAGAATGAAAAAAAAGGATAATCTGTGGGACAGTATCTTGCCCAACAAGGTACCTAATAAATGATAAATATTACTATTTCCACCATTGGTTCTCTCCTTCTCATCTCATTTTCCACAGATTTATCCAAAGTCAAAAATTCTGTGTCTCTGGCAGGCAAGATCTGAGAAGGTGCCTAAGGACAGAAATAAGGCAGATATGAATAAAGGGTCCAAGTGCAATGAGTCCGGGTGTATGAGTGTCTCTCTGTCCGCAAGGTGTGTTAGATATGTAGTGTAACCATTGGAAAGGCTGGGTGGCTGTTGGGTATGTGTGAGAAGAATGGGTAGGGAGACTGGTGGAAGTGAAATATTGTTGCATTCTGGGGGATATATGTTTATTGGAAACCCGAGGGTCCCAGAGACTCGTGTCCAAACCCTCCCAAAGAGAGTTATGTTTTCTTGGTTTTCATTTTCAGTCCAGATGAAATAAATATTTGTGCTTTTTACCCTGTCTAGGCATAAATATTAATTGAATCATAACTTCTGTTTCATGCCTTATTTAGCCGTTTCCATTTATTTTTGTCAGTTCTATCATATTTCCAACATGTAACTGTTAGAATTTAGCATTTACTTTTTTTTTTTTTTTTTTTTTTTTTTGCAGTGGGAGTGTTTGGGAAAAGAGTCTCCCTCTCCCGAGTGTTACTCTTTTATGAGTGCGGATTCGTGAGTGGTAAGAGATAACCGCAGGCCTGGCAGCTTGGAGGTGCAGGATGTGTCCTAGGAAAGAGGCTTCTCAACTTTTGGTGCCACAAACTCCTAGGATCATGTACAGATTGTGACTCAGTAGGTCTGGGGTGGATCTGAGAGTCTGCTCTTCTAACACACTCCCAAGTGGTGCCAGGGCTGCTGGTCCATGAATAAACCATGAGATGCAAGGTCCTGGCCTACTGGGAACTTCTTCCATAAGAACTTCCCGATCCACCCCGGTGTCTACTGCCTTCCAAGGCCCCCGCTCAATGAGCTTTCTCACACTGTGTTTTGTACACTGACATTGAGCCTCTTTTTCATATAGGTAGGTCTCATTTTCCCATTTCAATTTTAAGGTAACTTCCTTTCTTCCAGCATTTATTGAGTAGTTTCTATATACCAGCCACTGTACTAAACATGGACTGCATTTAATTCTCAGTAAGAAGGTAGGTACTATCATCACCATCAACTGACAAGTGAGGATACAGAAGCACAGAGGTGTTAAATTAATGGCCCAAAGTCACCCAGGTAGAAAGTGGTCAAACCAGGACACAGAGTTTGACTCCAGAGCCTGGACCCCTGATCATTAATGCTTTGCTGAGATTATGCCTCCCTGGAATGGTGTCAAATATATTTTTATGATCACTGTCACACCTATTCCATGGTTATTTCTAATAGATATAGGCAAATAGAGTAAAGATCTCTTTTACAAATAAAAAAGAAACACGTATGTGCTGTTTTTAATTTTCTTTTTTTTTCCCCCCCAAACTGGCAGCTTACCGAAACCTGTGGATCTGAGTTTCAGGGGATTAGTACTAACATTATCAGACAGCAGTCCAATAACATGCACTTAGCTAAGTTGCTTATTATTAGAAACTGGTCTTGAGAAGTGAGCCTATGTGGGCTCCATTTGGCCTGCAGTATATTAGAATCTGTAAGTGAGATCTCATATGCCATATTGTATCCTGTTGATGAGAGGAAGAAATTAGTTACTAAATAAGGGAAGATATTCTACATAAGATATTCTTAGTCACAGAGGACCCTGATGCCACACAAATGTGCACAGAGTGGCTGAAGCTGTAATAATCTTGCACCAGTTTGCAGAGCTGCCCCTGTTAAGTGCTGCTCATAATATTATTCCACCCTTTTCTCTTTAATATTACTTTGGCTATTCGGAGTCTTTGGTGGTCCGTACAAATTTTAGGATTGTTTGTTCTAGCTTTGAGAAGAATGCTGGTGCATTTGTTATTGGAATTGCCCTGAATGTGTAGATTGCTTTGGGTAGTGATACACTACTTGGCGTTGAGAAAGGATGAAATCATGCCATTTGCAACAATGTGGATGGAACTGGAAAGTATTATGCTGAGTGAATTAGTCAGATCAGGACAGGTATGTTTTTACTCATATGTGGATCCTGAGAAATTTAATAGTCTATGGAGGAGGGGAAGGGGAAAAATAGTTACAGAGAGGGAGGGAGGCACACCACAAGAGACTCTTAAATACAGAGAACAAACTGAGGGTGGGTGGGGAGGGAGGAGAGGGGAAAATGGGTGATGGGCATTGAGGGGGGCACTTGTTGGGATGAGCACTGGGTGTTGTATGGAAGCCAATTTGACAGTAAGTTATATTTTAAAAAAGGAAAAAAATATTCCCCCTTTTAAAGAAATTGTTTCCACGATTACAAAAATGATCCCAAAAAGAAAGTTTTTAAGAACACCAAAAAAAAAAAAAGCTGCACCCCATTCTGGAGGTAAGTATGCAACAGCCTGATTCCATATTTTATGAACCACCCCCATTCTGTTTATGCACTTTGGCAAACAGTATTGAGCCCATTGGAAAACACCTGGGACATAAACATTTTGTAAGAATTTTGTTTTGATGATTTTGAGTGAATGTGAAAGCCAAATTAAGGTACCTGTTAAGGTGATGGTGTGTAGCTTAAGTTAAAAAGAAATCCACACGCGCAATCACAATTACCTTTTAAAATGTGTTGGAAATAGGAGAGCCGAATATTCAAATGGAGAAGGGGTCTAAGACCTTTCTGTAATGAGGACCNAGTTAAAAAGAAATCCACACGCGCAATCACAATTACCTTTTAAAATGTGTTGGAAATATGAGAGCCGAATATTCAAATGGAGGAGGGGTCTAAGACCTTTCTGTAATGAGGACATCACCAAGACCTGAAATAATCTGTGATAAACCTTTCTATCTCCCAAGGCGGGTGATGTCCTTGCTTCTGTGCAATCATAACGTTGTGGGCTTGTGTTTAGGAGCCATGTGCGAGAAACACATCTTTGAACACTGGGATCGCTTCCACCCAGGGACTGCTCTCACTGCAAGAACCATGATGGAGCGAAGATAGAGCATACTGTTCTACTGACGCTTTTTGATGAGATGGCAGATCACCTGCAAGTTGGTAATCATTTTTTAAAAATTTTTCTTTACCTCTTTTGTACACATGTATGCTTGATTTTGTTTTAGTGACAACTCCCCCAATCCCACCTTGCCCAAAGGGCTCAAGAGAATGGTTCTCTATCTAGTGCTCCTTTGAAGAAATTTATGAAGAGTCAGTTTGGTATAGAGGCTGGCTGAGTCTTTCTTCTGGTTTAGTACAGAGCTTTCTGACCATACTCGGAGCAGCAGTAGAAATACACCCCTTGGGGATCACTTCTCTACTATTTGCCCATCTCTCTGGTTTTCATTCTTTAGAGGGACAGTAGAGCCCAGGGGTTAATTGCTACAGTTGTGAAGTCAGTTCTGGATTTTTCAATGCTCACTCATTGTATGACCTCAGCCATGATCCTTAAACCCACCTGGTTACCCCCATCTCTAAACTGGGGGATGATACCTATCTCACACAGCTTTTGTGAGGATTAAATGGGATATATGAAATACTCACTGCATGCCTGACATGTGGTAAGTTCTCAATAAATATTAACTGTTGAAATTATTACTTCCAGATATACCAGAGATAGGCTAGAACTGTTTAACAAGGAGACTGACTTCCCAAAGCAGATCACTGATGGCAGAAGTGAGGCCTTTCCAGAAGTGAGACTCTGTGTGCTGGATGCCAACCCACTTGACTAGAATGACAACCCATTGGCTTTTCAGGACCAGAGACTGTGTAGTGGTAACTAAATCTAACTAGTTTTGACTCCATGTTGGTTAAAAGCGTGGCCTTTGGATTAGCATTTTGGAGGCTACACGGCCATTTGCCCAGCTCAGTTTCTCTGTTTCAGGCACTTGAGTTGTACCATATACCTGGCTTTTGGAGCCATTTCTTTTCATTTTGAGATCTACACTGACATTTCATTCCCCACAGGCTGTGCCTGACTTCAGATCTGTATTGCTACCAGCAAGGAACAGTTATTAAAGTATTTTTCTGAGTCATATTTTTAGTTGCCCTAGGGCACCTAATTTCATGAATTTGGGAAAGAAATGTAGTCCTTCTCAGAGATACTGTTGGGTTCGCTAAGTCACCTGCATATCATCAGTACACATATATTTTTTGCAAGATAAGTGGGACTTTCTCAAAAACAGTTTTATTCTAAAGAGGTTTTGATGAGTTTTGCTCATAAAAAAGCATATTTTTCTAATATGCACCAACTTCTTTGTTTCTAAATACAAAATGGATGTGGGACTAATTTCACCTTAGCCATTGAAGAGCTCCTACCTAAATTGAGTCATCTAATGACTATAAGCACGAATTGGAACACTCTTCAAATTAAAATTCATAATTCATTTTTAATAATTTTTAAATGGAACAGTCTCCTACCCCACCCCCACCATGCTTGACATTCAAAACTAAGGAGAAATATCACAGTGTTCTTTAAAATGACAGNTAGTCCTTCTCAGAGATACTGTTGGGTTCGCTAAGTCACCTGCATATCATCAGTACACATATATTTTTTGCAAGATAAGTGGGACTTTCTCAAAAACAGTTTTATTCTAAAGAGGTTTTGATGAGTTTTGCTCATAAAAAAGCATATTTTTCTAATATGCACCAACTTCTTTGTTTCTAAATACAAAATGGATGTGGGACTAATTTCACCTTAGCCATTGAAGAGCTCCTACCTAAATTGAGTCATCTAATGACTATAAGCACGAATTGGAACACTCTTCAAATTAAAATTCATAATTCATTTTTAATAATTTTTAAATGGAACAGTCTCCTACCCCACCCCCACCATGCTTGACATTCAAAACTAAGGAGAAATATCACAGTGTTCTTTAAAATGACAGATAACAAGTTTATTGTTTGTTGGTTGATTTTTATAACTAAGTATGAGGAATAACCTCAAAAAGAATTTGAAATTACTTATGCACTTCAAGTGAGAACTAGGAAAATTCACTAGATGACCTAGGCCAATAAAAAACACCAAAACTGGGGCGCCTGGGTGGCTCAGTCAGTTAAGCATCCAACCTCGGCTCAGGTCATAATCTCGTGGTCCATGAGTTTGAGCCCAACATAGGGCTCTGTGCTGACAGTTCGGAGCCTGAAGCCTGCTGCAGATCTCCCTCTCTCTTGGCCCCTTCCCCATTCATGCTCTGTCTCTGTCTCTCAAAAATAAACATTTAAAAAAACACCAAAAGGAACAAAAGAAAAATCAGTAAACATCATTGATCATTTATTCATTTTCCATCATCTCTCAAGTGTGCTTGTAGACACTAGTAACATCCTAGTGGACAACAGCAGACAAAGATGTTTTACAGAATGTACTTGACCATGAAGAAGACAGACAATGAACACGGTAAGTAACTGATATACATAGTGATTTGGGTAGTGGTTAAGTGTAACGGAGAATAAATAATGCAGGAAAGAAGGATAGCAACTGATATGATGGGGAAGTGGGTGCTGAAATTCTAGGTAGGGTGGCCAGGAAGACCTTGTTAAGAAGGTAGGTTTTGAGTAAATATCTGAAGGAAATAAGGGAACCAGCCATGTGGATGTGTGGGGAGAACCTTCTAGGCAGAAGGAAGAGCAGGCAGAAGGGTTCTGAGACAGGGGAGAGCCTGGTGGGTTTATCAATCTAGAGAAGTGAACGCTTTAATTAATTTGCTTGAAATGACTCAGAGGGTGGTTCTTTATCTTTTTAAGTCTCTTTATAGGATGGGCTAACAAATGTATGACATATATTGCTCCAGGGACATTAAACTTGGGGGAAGGATGCAGGGAGGAAAAGGCGATCGTGTTCACACTTTCAACAAGAGGAGACAATGATCTGCCTTAGGGATGTGGCAGTGGATTCGAGCAAGAGATAATAAGGAGATAGACTTGATGGTGCTTAGTGAAGGATCTGATTTAGAGGTAGAGAGAGTCACAGAAAACACTCGGGTTTCTGGCTGGGAAGACAGTAGTTCCATTTACTGGGGACCCAACTCTATGATGCTGGGATACCCAGCAATAGCAAACTCGATCAGTTCAGTATACTAGCTTGGTGGACCTGCCCCCTGAACTCAGGAAGTTGTGGGGTGCATGGGTGTCAGACTTGTGGGTGGTTATCTCATCAAAATGTATGGGTTTTGTGTACCCCATTAAAATTATACTCATAATAAGAAGTACCACTGTATTTCTAGATCTTCTTTTTGGCTAAGGGCAGTTAAAGAAAATATCTCCAACTTTTTCTTATCAAAATCCTTTAGATGGGAGATCTTCTCATGGTCAGCATGGCTATCTTAAGTTCTGAGGTCTTCTTTGAGAGCCCTTTCTTTATTTAGCCCTAAATCATGGGAATTCCGAAGGTCATAGCTTCTCCTTTCATTCCTAGTCTCTCTCCACATTCTCATGTTCTCTGAATTTCAGATTGGCACCCCATCTCTTTGCTACTATCCATATACATGGATGCCTACACTCCTCCAATTTAACTTCTTTGAAAAGAACTCCATGCCACCCCCCACCCCCTACCCCAGCTAAACCTACTTTTCCTTCTGCAGGTATTGGCTTGGTTGAAGACATCATCTCATTTGATACTGGGGAGCCTCATTAAGCTCCTCCTCCCTACCGCTTCCCTCCTGCTGTCCTTTGGGATAGTGTAAGGTGGTGATTGCCAGCCCAGGCCCTACACGAGACAGGTCTGGATGACTTCTGGCTCAGCCATGTACCGGCCATGTTACTTACCTTGGGCCTCACTTAAAATGGGAACAAAAACACTTAGCTCCTAGGCTTTCTATGAACTTGAAATGGATAATGCATGTAGAACCCTTGGTTTCCTGCCTGACATGTAATAAGTGCTCAAGAAAGAGTTCAGGTTTGATTAGACTCTTATTGCTTCCTCTCTACACTATTGCAGTTGTCTCCTCGTCAGCCCCCTGGCCCCACCTCCGCTTCCATTACCAGCATATTATCTAATTGTTAACATAAGCTTTTTAAAACACTGCTTTGCTAATATTCTTCTCCAAGGGAAAACTTCCAATTGCATAGATAAGGGTGTTAAAGGTTATCCTGCCTTGGGAATTTTTTTTTGGATTGAGAAGGGGTCAGAGATCTTTTACAGAATATAAATCTATGCTCCACAATTAGGCTTATCTCACCTTTAACAGCCTCATTGCCTACTAAATCCTCCATCTTTTTTAAAAAAAATATAATTTATTGTCAAGGTGTCTAACATATAGTGTAGATAGTACGCTCTTAGTTTTGGAGGTAGATTCCCATGATTAATTGCTTATAAATCCTCCAGCTTTAAATATACTCCCCCTCACACACATTCACATACCTCACCACACATATCCTCATTCCACACATCCACACTGACCCTCACATACAACCCCCACTCACACACACCCACACGTACCTCCTTCTGCCCTCTTCTGGGTTCTCTACCTCACTCTATTTCTCTCCTCATGGAAGAAGCTTCCTACCATATTTGTCCATAGAAAGTCAAACTTTGTTTTCACCTTAGATCTTCTGCTCCTCAGGAAAAAAATAAAATCCTGTTTCTATGGTTGGAATCAATCCCTCGTTTCTCCTTTCTTCTTATGTAAACATTTGCTTTTCCCTCTTGGCACAGGGAGCCAAATGGCTTTTCAGCAAGGACTCTCTAAAATTTAACTTTCTCTGGACCTCGGAGTTCAGCATAGTGTTTTGCACATAATGACTTCTCAGTAAGTGTTTGTTGAATTAGGAAGATTGCAGTCTCTAAGAACTAAATGTAAACACACAGACAGCATTTAAGCCTTGCCTTCACCGGCCACCTGTTGCTCCCTAGTTCACAGTTTACCTTACAGCTGAGTGTGAGAATCATATTTACAGGGCCATCTGTCTCACAAATTGCCAACAGGCCTGGCTTTGCCCAGTCTCTGCATTAGTACACCTTCCATTTAGTTCTCACCAGTGAGCCTTTTTGGGGAGATTTACCACCTGACAGTTTAGACCAGAGATTAAAAACTGGCTCAACCAGTTTCAAGACCTTCAGGTGGTAGTAGTTAGGGACAGAGTGAATGAGGAAACAGAGTGTCCGTGGGTCCAAGGGTCACAGGATTCTGAGGCCCACCTCTGTCCTGGCTGATGTGTTTACCCATGACTGGGAAGAAGATTTAGATGACAGATTTTCTATGCATGGAATACTGTGGTCTGGCCTGACATACTGTTAAGCAGAATGATGGCACAGTTTTAAGAAAATTAGACAGCTGCTTCTTGAAACTTGGAAAGTCATTGCAACTGAGAATTCCCTTCCTAACTTTGGGTGAGGGAAATGGCCAAGAACTTTCTAAAATTAGCACCAGTTCCCTTATCCTTATACAAATTACCATCTGGTGTTTGTTTCGTGTATTCTAAGAAAGCCAGCTGGAATGGAAAATATCAAATACCAGTAACATTTTATTCTGAAAGGTCCACTTGATATCAAACTCATACCAAGTAGTGAAATCTCTAAGTCTATATGAGGGTGATGGACGATGTTGACCTTGTGGTGAGGAAAATCATCTTAATCTAGTTTAGGAAGAGATGGCATAATACAGTATCAGGGATTTCTCTGCTGCAGTTCTGTATCAGATGGGACTACAGAATAAAGGCAGTTATTTTACCTAAAGATACTAACTTTATTGTTCCTAATATTTACTCAGTACAAAACCGTGACACTTTGGATTATAACAAAGGTGATGTTTATTTTCACTATAACTGCACTAAGGATTGTAAAACTCTGAAATAGAATTTAGTACAAATAGGAAGTTAACTGGAAGCCTCAGTGTCGTTCTTCTAAAGCCTAGGCTTGGAGGAGTCACAAACCACACTCCTTATTTACTTCACTCTTTTAACAAGTTTCTACATAAGATCTTTGTGACTTGCTTCTACCTCCTCCCAACAAAGTGTGCTTTGCTGTTGGGAATAGTTCTACCCACCCAGGAAACATGAAGCCCAGACTTTTTCCCTCCTGTTTCCAAGGGATTAACAATGACATGTCCTTTGAATAAACTGACAACAGTCTGTTTGAATATTATCTCTTCTGTAAAGCTTTGTCCCACAATCCCAGGGAGAGTTAGCTTAGCCCTTCAGTCTGTAACCACAGCATTACAGAGACCCCCGCTCAGAGCCCTGAGAACTGTAGCTGGGAAAGGTTATTTTTACTTACACTTCTAAGTGGTTCCTGTGCAGGGAGGAACGCTTAGGGACTGAGCAAGGCTAATGGGTGCAGAGATACAAGTTGGAACAGTGCTACACAATTGTGATGAAAAAGGGCAGCAGGGAGACCATGGAAGAAGGAAAATCTGGAAAGCTGGAGAGGCTGAGGGAGGAAGGTTCAAGAAGCAGAGGAAGAAGCTGTTGGGCTCAGAGCACTTGGGAGAGGGCAGGCATGAAATGGGGGCCTGGAAGAGTAAGCTTCTAATAAGGTCTTATTTTTTTCTATTGACTGAAAAATTTTTTTTTAGTGTTTACTTTTGGAAGAGAGAGTGCAAGAATGCACACACATGCGTGAGCAGGGGAGGGGCAGTGAGAAAGGGGGACAAAGAATCTGAAGCAGGCTCCCCATTGTCAGCACAAAGCCTGAAGTAGGGCTCAGACCCACAAACTGTGAGATCATGATCTGAGCTGAAGTCGGACACCCAGCTGACTAAGCCACCCAGGTGCCCCTATTTCTAATAACTTCTTATACCATAACAAGCAGTGTAAACGTTCCAACTCCCCATGAAATCCTCTATATGTCTAACACCTAGCTAATGTGTGGAGTAGTGGATTCTGGGAAGCCTTGGCACCTGATTCACATGTGTGATCAGTAACATGTGGGCTCCAGATGTGCCTGGTTTGTATAGGCTAGGCCAGTTGTAGGGGCTCACCTGTTGTCCTGCCTTAGTTACTTGACAGTGTTCACATTCAGTTTCACAATAGGTCTGTATGGATGACAGATTATAAAGTCACACAAAATAGTTCTTGTCTGACTGAACTTTAAAGACCAGACCCCATTTTATCCCTAAATTGGCGGTTTACCTATCTCCCTTCTAGAGATCATGGGTTCAGGTTCCCAGAGGGCTAAGATGTGGTCTTCATTAATTCATTTCATCACCATGTACTTACTAAGTTACTTACTAAGTTAACACGGCACTGGGATATGATGAGAAGGAAGAAATGGTATCTGTACTCAAATATCTTAAGAGGGGCACCTGGGTGGCTCAGTTGGTTAAGCATCTAACTGTTGATCTCAACTCAGGTCATGATCTCATGGTTGTGAGATCAAGTCCTGCAACTGGCTCTGCATGGATAGCCAGGAGCCTGCTTGGGATTCGATTCTCTCTCTCCCTCTGTTTGCCCCTTGCCTTCTCTCTCTCTCTCTCTCTCTCTCTCTCTCTCTCAAAGTAAATAAACTTAAAAAAAAAAGACCTTAAGGGAAGAGGCTGATAGGTACCCAAACAATTACACACATGAGAGATCAAGTTTGCAACAGACTTCCTCCATATTGGCAGTACTGACATTCTGGACCAGATTACTCTTTGTTGTCCTGTGTGCTCCAGGATGTTGAGCTCCACCCTGGCTCCCTACCGCAACATGCCAGTAGCACCCCCTCCAGTAGGGACAACCAAAAATGGATCCAGACATGGCCGGATTTCACCCACACCCGGCTCCCATCCCAATGTTGAGAAGCTTCCATTCAGTCTCGACACAGGGCATCAAGGGAGGAGAACCTAACTCAGACTTGGCCAGAATCTTATTAATTTTTCATCCTTAACTCTGAGATGACACTTAGTAAGTGCTTGATGAGTGAGGAGCTCACATAATATCATGCTATCCTTCAGGATTATTGGAACAAAGTCTAGTAAACTAGGAAGAAGTTCAAGTATGAAGTCTTAGGCAGAATTCAGCCAATGAGTTTCACTCTGAATCACTGGCCCCAACACTGTTCCCAGAAATCCCCTATGGCCACAAAGGAACCTGCTCCCTAAATATCACAGCACAGATTTTCTAGCAGTTATTTTCCTGTTAATAAATACTGATTGTCAAGCACTTTGGCAAATATCAGGTGCCTTAAATGCTAAATAGTCATTATAAAGCCACATAAATATTTTAGATTCATCATCCACAGCAGGGAAAGCAGAGCCCTGACTCTAGGAGGGAAAGGAAAAAAAAAAAAAAAGTCTTGACATTCAACTAATGGCTTCACTAACTGATGCATCCACCTGGGAGCCTGAAATTTGGCCCGTCTCAGAAGTAAATGTTCTTTGCAAAATAGAGTTAAATCTATCTCAACTTCGGTGGAGGCATCCTGTCCCCAAGCCAGCTATTGTTTTGATGTAAATGAAGACAAGAAAATTCACAGCACAACCCACATACTCCTTTCACGCAGCCTCTGCCTTGAACCAGACCTGACCTGGAATAACGCGAAGGGAGGTGGCAAGATGAGCCTGATTCAGGTCAGCCTTTCTTGGTGGACTCAAACTGGACGATGATGGAGCTTTCTGGAACTGTCTGTGTGACTTTGACCAAGTGACTTCTCTGGGCCCCCATTTGTAAGATGGAGGACAAAAGAGTAAAGATTTCAAAACTGCTCACAGCACTCATGGTTACACCTGTAGTTTTACATCCTTGAAGATTCATGGAACTGAGGTGTTCACAGCACTGGTTTTATTTTGAGGGTGGGAGAGATGGCATACAAAAGTCAGCCCCTTACAGTCCTGGTGCCCTTTCTTAAGAGGCTCCCTAAAATGTGGTAAAACCCTCCAGAGTACCGTTCTGAGGTTGGCAGCCACATAGAATGAATGGGCCAGTCCGAGCTAATTCCCAGCCTGGCCCTCTCTGGGACGGTTTTGTATTTATCGCTGTCGTGTCCTATTGACTGGAACAAGATCCAGTGGGTAGCCTGGGCCTTTAAGTTACTGAGTCTCCTGGGGACCCTCTGAAAACCCCCCTTTGCCCAAGGTCAGTATTCCCAGCAGCTGCAGAGACCCACCGATGTTATTTAGAAGCTGCAATTAATAGCGAGATTTTCTCCCCCTGCTGGATAAGTTGTCCCCCTAATTCCCAAACCATAATTTCTTTGCTGATTCCCCAAAGGTTTATTTTATTTGGAGTACTCTTAAAGTACACACAAGACCCAGAAGAATAGTTGTTTCTTTGCTTTAATGTTGCTAAGCTTTAAAAAAAAAAAAAAAAATCCTCCTCCCTCCTTTAATTCCTTCAGGAAAGGCCTCATTCTCAATACTCATTAAAAATGGGGAAGCAGCCCTAGGTGGCTCCTGGAGGTCTAAGTTCATAAAGTGAATATGCATGAAGGCAGCAGAATATCAAGTTTTCATAATTACACCTTTTCATGCATACACTTCCTGCAGTGAAATCGGCTTTGATTCAGGCTGATTTAATATCGTCTTTCTCACTTAAGTCTATTTCTTCACTTCTTCTTAGCTGTTGTTCAACTTTAGATGGGAAAAATGGGTTCCTATTTCCCACTTTCACACACCAATAAGGATTCTGTGTTTCTGAACGAGAGTGAGGAGATTACATGTAATTTCTGACCTCTGTCCATAATTCCAGTGCTTTGGGGAAGGAAATTATTTCTGTTTCGGAGATAAACTACGAAATGAGAGGGCAGAAGAGGGGTCTAGCATAATGCCTTACTCAAAGTCAGCAGGAATCAGTCTTTGTTGCCAGAACAATGTTTAGGATAGAAGAGGAGACTGAATCATCTTGTAGCAAAAGACATAGTTAAGAGCACATACCAAAAAAACAACCCATAGTTAGAAGTGGAATTTGGGTGAAGTCTTGTTAGAACAATTTGGTTTAATAGGTAGAGAGAATCAGGGAAGGACTTTGAGTTGAACTACAGCTGTATGTGTTGCTTGCTTTGCTATCCTGGGACACAGGGTTGCATGAGGAACTCTCAGAGAGAGGTGATTGGCCTAAACAGAAAGTCAAATGCATGTGGGGATTGGAGTTCCGGTTAAAGAGCCACAGACACCCCAACTGGGGCTTTTGGGAGTTCACATATTTCTCTTGGAGTGGACATTTGTTATGTGAAGCTAGTGCTGACCACAGTTCCGGCACACAGGAAGAATTCGACAAACGTGTGTCGAGTTATAACAGACACTATTCTTGAGGACTAGCATGAAAGGTCATTCATTTCACTTTTTTTTTTCTTTAGAAATAGAATGTGTGAGGAGGGGAGAGGGACAGAGGGAGGACGAGAGAGAGAGATCGAGATCGAGAATCCCAAGCAGGCCCCACACTCAGCACAGAGCCTGACACAGGGCTTGATTCCATGACCCTGGGATCATGCCCTGAGCCAAATCAGGAGTCAGATGCTCAACTGACTGAGCCACACAAGCACCCCATTTCACTTTTTTTAATACTGAAGTATGAATAATAGCTGTGTTAGAAATAGTCTTTGCCCTTCAGATATTTAATAATGAATCAGGGAATCAGATAAAACCATGTTTAACTAAAGTACAAGGTAGTAATGGTTTTCTTACAAAAAACCCTTTTCACACAGAACCATGGGGGCCTGAAAAGGAGAAATTCATAGATCTTCAGGAATATGAAAGGTGTGGAAGGTGAAGGCAGATAGGAAGGTAAAGGAATGTCTCATGGAACAGACAACATTGGAGATGGGTCTTTGGTATTGAGTCTAACTTTGATAGGCAGAGATGGGAGAGGTGAGGGGAAAGAACATTCCTAGTGGCAGGTTGAGATGCAATAAGTATTTTTGGGAATGATAAGGGCTCCAGTTGGCTAAAACAAGGGATTAAGGATGGGAAGGAGATGGCTCTGAAGAGTAGGTGAAGGATCATGGCTTTGGAGGCCTTGAATGTTGGAGCGAGGAGTCAGTTTTTATTTCCACAAAAAAGAGAGGTCTTCCATTCTTCCAGCCATCGTTTCAAACAGGAGGTAGGAGACCACTTCATTAAGAATCTCCCTACAGGGGTGCCCAGTGGCTCAGTTGACTGAGCTTCCGACTCTTGGTTTCAGCTCAGGTCATGAACCCAGGGTCATGGGATCCAGCTCCACATGGGGCTCAGTGCGGAGTGTGGACCCTGCTTAAGATTCACTCACTCTCTCCCTCTGCCCCTTCTCTGCTAGCATGCATTTGTGTGTGCTCGCTCTCCCTCTCTCAAAAAAGGTCTCCGTATATATAACCTAATATGAATCAACTCTCTCCTTTCCACAACCCCTTCCCCATAATTGTGCTGATCCCTAAGGCATGAAGGTCTTATAAAGTCCAGAATGGGCTCTCCCCTAGTTAGATCTTCTAAACACAGACATTAATCCCATGTAGTTTGGTGTTGGTCTGTAAATGGTTGATTAAGGATTTAAAATACCAAGTGGGGGAAGAAATAGCCAAGGCAGGTTGTGGGAAATAGCTTCACTGGGGGGTTTGAAAAGAGCCACCAGATTTATGCAGAGGCTTTCAGGAGGTTGCTGGCAGCAGACTGGGCTGGACAGACTCTAACAGATCTTGCTGCTTCCCAGCCAGCCACTGGAGAAACCCCAGGATGAAACTTCTAAGCCATTCTAGTATTGTCAAAACTCATCTCATGGTTCTGGATTTTTGTTTGCTCCTTCTGTTTGTGGCCTGAGGAGTCATTAACGATCTTCAACTCCACTTACTGAGCCTCAGGGAGAAAGGATACTGCCAAAGGATGGGTACGCAGAGTCCAGCGGACGGGGCTAAGCCAACACGGCCATTCAGATTAATGCCTGTCTTGGGGACTTCTCCTTGGTAATTAAAGCCTGAGCTTCTGCTACTTAAATATGGCTTGAATTGACTTCGGACCTCCCCTTAGTATCTCAAGTTTCAAAGCAAATGTGTCAATTCTCTTTGCTGATCTTTTTGGGAGCGCTCTTCTCCAACCGTGATACGATTGCAGAGTCTAGGGTAGAGTGAAAAGTTGGAATCCAAATTTTCCCTCAGTTCAGAGGTACTTTGTTAAAGGACACGCTTTTCATGGATTTAAATAAGTTTCTGCTTTAAAAAAATCAGTATGAAAATTTCTGGGTTTTTATCCTGAAGAAAGGATTTAAAATAGTTGTTAAGATTGCAGCGCAAGGGGCACCTGGATGGCTCAGTCAGTTAAGCATCTGACTTTGGCTCAGGTCATGATCTCGGTGGTTCACAAGTTCGAGCCCTGCAACGGGGTCTGTGCTGACAGCTCAGAGGCTGGGGCCTGCTCCCAATTTTGTCTCCCTCTCTCTCTGCTCCTCCCCTGCACATATTCTCGCTCTCAAAACTAAAATAATTAAAATAAATAAAAATTAATTAAGATTGCAGCACAAGGCTGACTATTCTAGCCTTGCTTGTGAGAGAGAAAAATTCAAAGTCTAACAATAAGAGATTGGTTAAATAACTCACATTACCCCTATATAATGAAATATTATATAGCCATCCAAATGGAAGCAACTAGAGTTGTTTATAATAATGAATATGAAAGTGTATTTCCATGCTATTGCCGTCCCCATATGTCTTGCACGCAGAGTGGGTGCTTGAGAAGCTGATAGACATTTTTGGATTTTCATTTTCTTATTTCCAAGAGCAACTGGGGTGGCAGTAAGCACCGTGGTAAAACGCCAGACATCTCAGCCTGCTCTTCTCTGGCTCAACTGTAATTTTCCTAAGTTATTTTTCCACTGTAAGAATCCGTTTTTAGTCTTGTAACTTCCAGGTTGCCCGTATCCACATATTTTTCTGCCCATACGTTTGGCAAGCCTGTTGGCTAGTGAATGCACCTGGCCATGAGTGAAACTCATTACCATTCAGGCTTAGTTATTTCTTCAGACAGCCAATGAATCATTCATATGTTTCTTAGACATTTCAGAACTACAGGGAGGCAGATTCAAAGTGATAGATCTCAGGTAGGTAGGTAGGTAGTCGAGTGAAGAAGAAATCACAGCTTGGCCAGCCTCTCAGATGTTTTCAATAACCATCCCACCCCACCCCCCAAAGGATCCAAGCGCCTTTTTATCTGGAGTCACTTCCTTTGTGTTCCCAGACCAGATTTTGAAGCATTTTCCTCTGTGGCTAGGGCGCTTTGATTAGGGGTCTACTAATAAGAAATGGAAATAAAGATGCCTAGCAGGGAGAAGCAGCTAAGAGGGCTGCAAAAAAACCCCCAAGCTCTGGACATTGTGCCAATTATTTGCAAGTTTAATGAACCGTGGGTATTGGTGCAAGGCATCCTTAACGGCTGAGAGCCCTCGTGAATCCAAAGCTGCTCGTTTTTGTGAGCGTCTGCTTGTTCTGGAATCATAGAAATAAACTTAGCAAATAGTAAGGATAATTTTGCCTTTGTGGGGGTGGAGCGGGGTGGGCAAGATTTCACCACTTACAAAAAAAAAAATGATTGGAGGAGGGTGAAAGTCTGAACCTCATTTCTCAGCTGGGTGCCCCCAAACAATCAGATTTCCTCAAGTTTCTTCCTGTTACACAATTGTGCTCTTGACACTCTCCTGCTATTTTCAGACTTGTCAGCTGATAAGCGATTCAAGCTCCAGTTCTCTGGAGCCTGGTTAGTTTAACGGGGTTGTGTTCTTTCCTCTCTTCTCCCTGAATTAGGAGATCTGAGTGCCAGGTTGTGGGTGGGAAAGCCACAAGATGGGGAACCGAGTGACGGGGAGGCCAGACCGTGAAATCACACCTTAGAGGTGATTGCATTTGTCTGTAATGATAGCCGCTTATGCTGAATTTGGAGGCACAAAGAATGAGAAACAACATAAAAGCGGGTTTGACATTAACAATGCAACAGGAAGCCTTCCAAAGCATTTGTCAAGAGATGAGAAAGTCAGTGGGTTTGGACTTATCCCCTTGTTTTTCATCTCATCAGCCCATTGAGATTTAATAAACACCAACTACCGATAAAGCACAATCTAGACACCAGGGTAGATAATAGTATAAGGCTGATGATAATGATGGTTCGCATAATGAGCACCTGCTGTTCTTGTAAATGCTTTGCGCGTCCTAACTCATTTAATCTGACCAACAGTTTAAGAGATTAGGAACCGCTGTCATCTGTATTTCACAGGTGAAGACACAGAAACAGGGAGAGGTTCTGTAACTTGTCCAAAGTCACACAGATGACTGCTGGTACCAAGATTTGGGCCCAGGCAGTCTGGGTAGAGAGCCTCAATTTTTAACCACTGGCCCCCTACTATCTTCCCATGACAGATCAAGGGTGATAGGAATAAAGTGAATAGCCTGAGGCCAGGACCTAGGTATTATGTTGCTATGTATCTCTGGTGCTGAGCACAGGGCCTGGGACCGACAAGAGCTTAAGCAGCCAAGATCCCTGCTCTTGAATGCAAGAAAGAGCTTTGTCTTGGAACCAAAAAAGGAAACACCACACGAACTTTAGTTTGATTGAAACACAAAACTGAACGTCAACAGTGTCTAAGGGTAGTCCAAGGAAAAACAGAATGAATTATTTTTTTTAAAAGTTGCACACGGCTGTTAATTGAGTTGTGAAATATCCTTGCCTCCTTCCTTCCCAACTTTATATCACTTTGGGAGTCTCACGAAATCACTTGTACTCCTGAGTTTCAACTAGTGCCCTGAGCTATGTGGAAACATTCAGACTGGCTTAAATTCCATAGTTAGAGATGGAGTCAGGAACAGTATGGAAGAAAGCTCTTCAAGTCTTCAGGGGAAATCGAAGAGTTAGTTTACAGGTTAACATCTAAAATTGGTTCAAGAATTGCATATGGTACCATTTTCCTCTGTAGTTTGGCAACTAGATCAGAAAGCAGAGCTTTGGAGAGAAAGGCTACAACACCGAGATACTCAGACTGTGTGTGTGTGTGCGTGAGTTGGTGGTAGCTACAAGAGGGAACACAAAACAGAGAGCGTGAGAGTAAACGACAGCCAGCGGTAAGACCCGTACACCACGAGGAATGAACACAGTAGAGGTAGATTCAGACCAAAGTGAAGCAACTTCTGAGCAGAGGCCAGAAAAGACCTCAATTGCCTCTGGGGTAAGTCTCTTCAGCTTCCTCAACCTCAGTTTCTGCATCTCAAGGATGGGAATTTAAATATCAAACTTGAAAGCTTAGTTTAAGGATTTAAAGAGAAGGGGTCCCTTGGCGATTCAGTCGGTCAAGCACCTGACTCTGAGGCTCAGCTCATGATCTTGTGGTTTATGAACTCAAACCCTGTATTGAGCTTGTTCCCATCAGCTTAGAGCCTGCTTCAGATCCTCTGTCCCCCGCCCCCCTGCTCATGTTCTCTTTCTCTCAAAAAGAAATACAGGAGAAAAGAAAAAGCATTTAAGAAAGTTTTAACAGGAAAGACACACTTGGGGCTTTACCACGTTTCCCCCAGGTCCCCATTTTTCTAACTGAAAGATGAGTTCCCTGGAGTGAGAGAAAATCTGACAGAAACAGTTAGAGCTCAGACAGACATCCTAAAGTAGCCCTCTGAATCCGCAGCCCTGACACAGGAAGAAACGCGCTCTGAGCTCCTAAGGAATCACACTAATTCCATCCGGTGCTCACTGCCTTTATAAAGCCTATTGGACTACGTTTAACTAGTTAATTGGAGAAACATGGCATCAAATACAGTGGGAATTAACCTTCGTTTAAATTAAGAATTTGCTAATCATAAGAAGCTGGAAAAGAGCTGAGGCTAAAATCTGATAAAATGTGGAGATGGTGTGCTGGGAACATTTTAAATGGATTACTTTATTTCCCTTCCTCTGTGGTACAATTCTGGAAAAATATATTGATGCAAAACGTGTAGTAGTTTGGATAAAGGTTCACCTAAGGTTAGGTCCACACGTTACTTTCGTAACGTCCACACTTTAAAAAAAAATTTTTTTTAAAACGTTTTTATTTATTTCTGAGAGAGAGAGAGAGAGAGAGAGACAGCATGAGCAGGGAGGGTCAGAGAGAGAGGGAGACACAGAATCCGAAGCAGGCTCCAGGCTCTGAGCTAGCTGTCAGCACAGAGCCTGACACGGGGCTCGAATCCATGAACCGCAGGATCATGACTCGAACTGAAGCCGGACGCTTAACCGACTGAGCCACCCAGGCACCCCATGTCCACACTTCTTGTCTCTAAGAGTGGGGAGCACACACACACACCCACATCACCAGCCAGAGTGTCAGATTCTGGTAGGTGTGCCTTTGACACACAAGATACATACTTTGTGGGCTTCAAATAATGTCATTCTTTTTAGCATCAAATACATTATACCTGGGGCAGAACTTCAAACACAGTCTCTAATCATCCTCTCACCAAGCTCGAGATGTTCTGGAATTGGCTTGACTATCAGCCAAGCCCACGTGGGGAGGGCGTGCCCTGGTCCATGGGCCGAGGTACACCTGCTCTCGGTTACCAAAGTAGCTCAGTTCTAGGAGAGTCATAATTATTAAATCGTTTTTCCCACCAGACTGGATGCTCTAAAGTCACCCCTATATACACGTTGCTTGGCCTGTGGAAGACAGTTACTACCTATTAAAAGGCAGTACACAGACAAGAAGTAGAATTGACAAGATAAGAGAAGATGAAGGAGGGAGAGAGGTTTCTGAGCTCCAAGGCTGCAGTTCTGATTTCCATCTTGGATCACAGCTAATTAAGATGTAGTTGGGAGGAACAAGCATTCAAGTCTCAGAGCACCAGTACTTTGTCTGCCTCCTTTTGTTCTCTTACCAATGGCCTTAGCCCACACTTGAAAACAGGGAGCCTTATTTTGTTTGGGGGGTTAAAAATCCACCTTCTAGTCATCTGATGGAGTGGGGTCACAGGAACAGAAAGGTGAAGTAGGTGGCTCCACCTAGCAGCTGTGGTCTTAGAAGAACTCATGAGTCAAGCTCTATCCTTGGGGGGACTGGAGAGACAGAAGAGAGAGTGTGGGTTAGAGGCACTGAGCAAAGAAGAGTTGGGAGGCCTGCTGACAGTTAAGGGAAGCTGCCTGCAGTTTCCATTTATGGGGCTAAGGTCCTACCCAGTAGTGGGTGGGGAGAATGACTAAAATTAATGGGAATAGGGGCACCTGGGTGGTTCAGTTGGTTAAGCNGCTTGTGCTCTGTCTGTCTCTCTCTCAAAAATAAAAACATTTGAAACATTAATGGCAATAATAGTGATGCCATTAATTTATCACTTACTGTGAGCCTTTCCCTGTGCAAAGTGCCTAGTAGGCATTAACTCCTCCTTTCCTTTCAGCAGCCCTGTGATGTGGGTTATTATTAGCTTCTTCCTACAGATGAAGCAACAGGCTTCCAACTGTTAAATAATAGGCCATACAGAGGGGTTAAAATCCAGGACTCTGGTGCTTGGCCATTACCCATAAGATCATTGGACTGAGTCTCAGTATTCTTCTGCCATTAACTACTCTAACTTTCTAATCTCCCAGGGACACATCTTCCAATGCTTAGTGCTCAGTAAAGAGGTAGTAAATTGAATCTGTAGAATGGGGCTGATTCTAATTGCTCTACTTCTCTCTCAGGGTGGTTCTGAGGCTACATGAGAAAATATTTGGAAGGCATTGAACATAAAACAAATGTGAGCCATGACACCACCACTCTGTGCCTGCAATGGGTAAACACTGCTAGTCCCATAAACTGCCTTCGGTCAACATTTATGGGAAAAGCAGAGCTTGAATCATGCAGCTTTTTCGTTTTCCACAAAATCTTAAGATGGATATTGATTCTCCTAAATTCCTAGAATAGTTACTTTAAACCAACCCTCTTGTCACAAGGATTCACCAAAATGGGGGATAGTGTTTATTATATACTCTTTCTTAGAGCACTCTGACAGCCCTGTAAGGTTTTTTTCTTTTAAACCTACTTTGCATTAATATGAAAAAAAATCTTAAGCCTCACAGTGTCACTATTTGACATGAGATCTGAAAATGATTCAGAACATCCTGCCACAGAAATCCAGGCAGGAGATTGGCTTTAAAACTGTACTCTAAGGAACATGACAAATGATCTAACCAGATATGACATTTCAATTCACAATCACACCCCCATTCAGGTAGCACTTTCTGCTTTCTAACTGCTATTTATTCATCTGTGCAAGGAGGCACGCACTGTAGTGATGTCCAGTAGCTGGTTGATTCTTCTGGCCTGATTTTCTTGCTATTGTGTCATTCAGCATCATTAACAATTACGTTACTTCTAAAGGCATTCATATTTTCTTTTTCACTTATAGGTGTACCATCCTGTCAAGCATATTCAGTAGAAAAAGATACCTAAAAAAATAGCCATTGGTAAGCATGGCCCTAGCCTGTCTGAAATTGCTCACAACTGCTTGCAAATGTATCGGAATCAGTCCTGGTCATCTTTGATTTATAACACCCCCTGATCCTGGACAGTTTTTAAAGTTTGTTTTCTATCACTGACATCTTCCATGTGCAACAGAGATAAACAGTGGCCAAGCAGAACCCTCCAGTTATTCTAGCATCTAGAGAGTTATAGCAGTCATTCCAGGACTCCAAATAGATTTCAAAGGCAAATAAAAAGCCATGATGGCATCAAATGAGTAGAAAAGTCTAGGCGTTGTAGGGTTTGGTTTCTCTGTATCCAGAATAAGACAGTATAGGAGTTGTCCAGGTGTATCAGCCAGTTGGTCTTTCCTGCCCCCACCCCTCTGACTTGGCAGCACAATGCCTGTCAGGATTGTGGACCCTCTTGCCTGGTGATTATGAATTCGGATGCTGGATTTGGAGACCTGGGTTCAAACTCTCTACCCTCTATTAGGGATGTGACCTGGGAGAGTCAGGTAACCTCTCCGAGCCTCCCTTTCCTCATCTTTACATGTGAATAATAACATAAACTAGGGCTGTTGTGACTCTTAGCGTCACACTTAGTAGAAATTCAATCAATACCAGTAGATATTATTGCGGTTCTTATTACCAACATCATTACCAACCTCATCACTTTCCTATACATTGATCTTATCTATGCACGATGTGTTATATCATGTCCTACAGGACTACAGAGATGGGGCA
The DNA here is from genome assembly GCF_008692635.1 of Crocuta crocuta. Taxonomy (NCBI): domain Eukaryota; kingdom Metazoa; phylum Chordata; class Mammalia; order Carnivora; family Hyaenidae; genus Crocuta; species Crocuta crocuta. The sequence continues at coordinate 4,089,096 of NW_027529442.1, read as the reverse complement.
TTGCTGATTTGTAGATGTGAGCTAGCTTAAAAGGATCCCTGACTTCTTTAAACTGCTTGAGTTAGTTCATATCACTGGAACATGGTAGCTTTGTTGTTTCGTATGACAAGTTTGACTTGGAGAACTACAGAATGAAGGAAATCACGTGTGTTTTGTCAAAAACAAAGCGACAACAAAAAGAAGAATCGATGGTAACAGGATCTGAGATGACCAAGTAATGAGCAGTAGCCATCTTTCTGAATAAATAGGATGGACTTGAAATGTGTACCCTTATTGTTAACATAGCATTTGAAAGTCTCCTTAGGTTTGAACCACCTTCTTGAGATCTTGTTCACAGTGTGGATTTTCTGTACCCTGCTAACTCACAATTAGGGGTGGGTTTAATAGCCCACTCTCCCTCCCCAAGTTGTGGCCTCGTCGTGGTGGGGTCAGAATTGATATGCTGTGCCATTTGCAGTTGCACTGGCTTCATGCTGATCTCCATGTTCATTCTGCCTCTGTGACTCTTAGGACTCAGGCTCATTTTTAAATTAACTTTCATCTGGTAAGTAATGAGCACATCAGTTTTTTAATATCACAGGAGTTTCATCTAGGAGCCTTTCCTTTTTTATTACTAGAATGATCTCCCCTGCCCCTTCCCTCCTTCCACGATGTAATAAAACAGAACCTACCCAGTGTAGTACACATTTCAGGATTTCATTATATCCTGCTTGATGGCAGAGACTATTTACACAGAGATGAAGTAGCATGCCTTCACAAGATTATTTCATATGAGGAGAATGTGGTTTTATATAACAAAATAGATCTTTTCCCACTTTGTGAGCAAACTAGCTGAGTCAACATGTTCTCTTAGGAAATCAGGACATTTCCTCTGACTTTAGAATTCTGTAACAGGGTCTACATGTATGTACTCAGGCATAGATGCATGCACGTTGGTTCTGTGGTACATATACAGCAACCTCTTTCATGTATCTATCTGCACATCAGGTGAGAGATAAGCCCATTAGGTGGCTCTCTTAAAGGTATTTTATTTATTTGTTTATTTAAATTTTTTTTTAACATTTTAATTTATTTTTGGGAGACAGAGAGTGAGAGGGGGAAGGGCAGAGAGAGAGGGAGACACAGAATCTGAAGCAGGCTCCAGGCTCCGAGCAGTCAGCACAGAGCCCGATGCAGGGCTTGAACCCATGAACTGTGAGATCATAACCTGAACCAAAGTCAGATGCTGAACCGAATGAGACACTCAGGTCCCCCTCTCTGAAAGGTATTCTAAAACCATTAAGACCATTAGCTCCAATTTGGGAGGGAAAAAAAAGGACACCTGTTCAAAGATTCAAGTTCTGAGCATGGCTCTTCTTTTTCCATGATAACATATTAAAGTGCTACAAATTTGAATTTTGGAAGGGCCCTTTCAAACTGAATCCCAAAGCTCTGCAAACAGGGATCACACCCAGTTATCCTTCAAAATGTGCTTCGATATCTGTAAAATTTATTTCACTCACATAATCCCTAAAAAAAATTTGAAAAATTATGTTTCCACTTGTATACAGTTGACACCTAATTTTGTTTTTATTAAAAATCTAAATAGTTCTTGGGGAATCTAGATGGCTTAGTAGGTTAAGCTTCTGACTCTTGATTTCAGCTTGGGTTATGATCTAATGGCTTGTGGGATCGAGCTCCATGTCAGGCTCTGCGCTGACAGTGTGGAGCCTGCTTGGGATTCTTTCTCTCTCTGCTCCTCCCCACCCAATCTCAAAATAAGTAAACAACAACAACAAAAAAATCTAAGTAGTTGAAAGAACACAATTTCTGTCAATAAATATTTTTATTTTAAAACATCCCCATTGTATCCATTTTTAAATGAATCCAATGGAGTAGTTATTCAATAATCTCTATCTTCCATTAAAAAGTGATGAAAAGGTTCCTCTTTAGCAGTTGGAAATTTTACATGTTCTTTTTGTTCACTATGAATATGTATATCCATTGTACTTCCATCATAGAATTATAACCTAATACAGCATTTTTTATACTAGAAACTATTTTATGAATCACCCTATTATATGTGTGAATATATATGTGCATAAGTTTAAATAACATTTTACCCATGACCCTAATGCTCTAAAAATTTATTTGGGGTTGGGTGATATTATTAATAAATATTGTTAATGCACAATTGTCTCAAACAACATAAATATATTATACATTTTAATAAATATTATATTTTAAAAGTAAAAATTTTATTAGAAATGTGTGGGGCTGGGTTTTTTTCCCCAATTACTATATATATATTTTTGCAGGAGGACAACATATTATTTCTAGAATGGGCTATGATTCAGCCAAAATTCTCTTCCCACTTTTCATTTTATAGATGTTCTGAGAAAGCTTTCTCACATAAGTGAGTAGATGAGAATGGATGGAGTTTGGTTATAGCATTGCCATTAATTTCTTTAAATTCCTTCTGACTTATATGTCCTGATCATATAGTGATCTGTCATCGAAAATTATTTTTTAATGGTCTACCAGCTGATGAGTAGATTAGGATTTTCAATTTTACTGAAATAAAAAATTTGGTAACCTCCTTATATGCAAAAGAGTGCACTACCCAGGCATTAGAATCACTCACTTTCATCAACTCCAACACCAATATTTCAAATGGTTCCTTTTTAATTAGCACCTGAAAGGTTTGCCTCCTAGCAATGTCTGTGTGGTGATACCTGGGATGGAAAAGAAGGATCATTTTCTTTTATAAAATGGAAATAGGTAATTAAGAAAGAAGATAGCAAGGTATTTTCACATGCAGAGCATTCTCAGGTAAATTTTAGGCAAATGTATATGTGAAGGTTGAGAAACTGAAAATTTATTTCCTTAACAATGATCTCGGCCCCTGTGCCCCTTCGAGAGTTTTGGTGCTCCTATAGGTGTGTGTGTGACCCCATCTGGGTATTCGGGGCTGTACTGGACTCACCCACGTCCTTGGACCAGTGAATAAGGAAACAGAAAGTGGGAGGAGGGTCGGTGGTGGAAAGAGAGAGAGACTGAGAGAGACTGGTGTGTGTGGGGTGTTCAGAGATGGAAACTTCTATGCCTGGTCTTTGATATACGAACAGAACAATGCATTTCAAATAAGCACAGGTCACACAGTCTGCATAACCAGTGAGGAAAATGGCTGACTGGCTCCAGAATGCTGGAATTATAAATAAACCTGCAGCAAGCCTCACGCAACTTCCTTTGATCTCATGACATTGCCAACCATTTATTTCAGAGGTTTGGAGTAAGTTCCGTGCTACTTCTCCAATTCAGGGGCACAAAGGAATGGCCCACATCAGGCTTCTGTTTCAGATCCAAGAGATGTGGATGAAAATGAATGTGATTTAAAAAAAAAAAACTACCCACCTGGAGGGTTGCGTAACTCCAGAGCCCTTCAAGCCGTGGGAAAGAAAGAGTTCTATCAAGAAATAAGCCACTTACAATGAGCGGGCCCCGGTTGTTCTCTCGGTACTTGTTCTGGAAGAAAATGTAAACGACGGTGGCAGCCAGGGAGTAGAGGAAGGCGAAGACAGCGACCGTGACGAAGAACTCAGCGGAAGATGAGGAGTCACCAGTCAGTGCCAGCTTCTGCCGCTCCTTCCCTTCGCAGGTGGGCACCTCAAACGTCACCTGGTGTAACCTAAAGCGCCAGATGAAGGAGACTCTTTACAATGCGATGGAGACCAAGTGGGGGGCCGGGTGTCTACATGTTCTAAAGCAAAGCAGGGGTGATTGGCTAGTTTTACGGCATGCTTCTATGAGAAGTTCATTAAAGAAATTGAGGTTACCTCAGTTTGGAAGGTACCTCATAATGGAAGAAATGTTGCAGGTAAACCTCATTCCACTAGGTTTCCCAATGGGTAGTCACTCAAGACAGAGGGGAAGAGGGGAGGGAGAGGGAACCCGAAATGATGATAAATTACATTATATGACGTCCTCCCGCTCAGATTCCCCAGTGCTTTCTCATTGTGCTTGGACTCAAACCCAAACTCCTTAACATGACCCACCAGGTCTTACATCAGGTCCTAATGGCACAGTCCTGGCTTGTGGTCATTTCATTGACTGTTCCCTTTTCCTCACTCTGTCCCCTGACTCTTTCCATGGCTGACTCCCTCTTGGTATTCCTGTGTCTGCTCAAAAGTCATCTTCTGGGAGAGCCTTTTCTTGACCAGTAAGCTAAGATAGCTCCTTTCCCATAGACATTTTCTATCCCATTGCCTTGGTTAAGATCATTCATAGCACTCATCACTAGCTACATTGTCATGGTGATGTATTTAATTACTTGATTTTTTTTTTTTGGTCTTCACTGCCCTTTCCATGGTGATGGAATTTTGATTTTCTTCTTTGTGTATCCTGAATGCCTGACACTTGTTAGGCTTTCAGTATATAGGACTTGGATAAATGAATGAACATTCTTGATTCTGTAAAATGACAGGTCAATACTAATTTGATTGAGCTTTTAGATCTTCGATTTTAGAGACTAAGTTCTATCAGGAAAGGTTTCAGGCTCAATACATTACCTAATAGAGAAAAATAAGGTTTGGGGGGTAATACATTCTGCTTAGTAAACGACACCTTGGGGAAACATGTTCTCTCCAGTACAGTAGCTCATGTTGTGAACCAGATGGTAAACTATAATTTACAATGGGAGCCAAAATTATGCTTCATAGGAAATGACTAAATTATTCTTTGAGTTTTAGGGAGGCACTTGGAAATAGCCATAGCAATGATATCAACAAAGTACCACTTGGAAAATGATCTACGCAAGTAACAATAATGATAAAACCATCAATGAACCTGGTAATTTCCCAATTTAGGCTTAGAAAGCATTTTTTCTGATGAAGCAAAACGTGATGCCTTTAAAACAGATTTGTTGTGTCCATTCTCTTACACTTTAGATACTAATAAAATGATAAAATAGTAATGACAATAGCAAACTAACACTGGAAGATTTCTTATGTGTCAGATATTGTGTTTTATGCTCATTATTTAACTGAATGCCCAATGGCAACCCTATGACATAGGCACTTTATTGCCCCCTCCCCTTTACAGAATGAGAAATGGGCTTAGACTAAGTTACTTATCCTAAGCCACATGGCTAGCAAATTGGGCAGGCATTTAAATCTGTGCCTGAGTCGGGAGCTTGAAGCTCATGGGCCACTAGCATCACAATCGCTAGAGGCCTTGCTACAAACATACATTCCAGGGCCTTGTGCTAGACCTGGTGAACCAGAATCTCTAGGGATGTAGCTCTGTTGACAGCTAATGCAGGGAAGTCCCGTACCCCAGCTCCTTATTTCTCAGGAACCTTGTCTTTTCTATTTATTGCCTGACTTAAGAAAGAGCTATTTACACAGTGTACTTGATCCTGCTTCTATTTACTGAGGCTCCTCCTGTTTTTCTTCAACCAGAAAGGTGTTCTGCTTTACAGTACAATTCAGGGAAAGAGAAGCATTCATCATGGTCACATAGTGGAGTTCCTTTCCTCCTCTTGCCAGAGATATTAAAATATTTTCTCAGTGGTTTGGTCTGTGGGAATGCTGAAAAATGAAATAGATTTAAAAGGTAATGATGCCAATTATGCACATATAGGAGATTTTCAGGTAATGTACACCTTTTCCTCATTATTTTCTAATATGTCATTATTCAACAAATTTTTGGCAAGTAGCTACTAGTTCACACGATGGCTAGATGCTGGGGTCGAGTGAGGGGTGTAGGATGGCCCCTGCCTGTGTTGAACTTCAAGTTGAGAGAGAAAAGATAGGTTTCCTAAGAGGAGTCCGAGGCTAGCCTGCAGTGGGGTGGTCAAAATAAGAGTCCCTATGGAAGTGACTTTTAAGCTGCAGCTTGGAAAATGGATAGAAATTATCCATATAGAAAGTTAAGAATGAAAACACAATGAAATATGGCTATACATCCACCAGGGTGGCTATAATAAAAAAAAACAACGAGAAGACTGGAATAGCAAGTGTTGGCAAGATTGGGTAAGAATAACAAGATAAGATTGGAATAGCAAATTCTAATTAGACAGAATTGGAACTTTCATATATTGCTGGTGGAGATGTAAAATGGTACAGCCACTTTGGAAAAACAGTCTGGAAGCTTTTCAAATGGTTAAACATAGAGTTAGCATATGATCCAGCAATTCCACCTCTAGATACATACCCAGGAGAAATGGTAACATTTGTCTGCACAAAAACTTGTACAAGAATGTTCACAGCAGCACCATGCATAATAGCCAAAAACTGAAACCAACATAAATGTCTATCGATTGATGAATGGATAAATAAAATGTGGTATATTGATGCAATGGAGTATTATCTATTGATAAGGGATGGAGTGCTGATACACACTACAACACAGGTGAATCGTGAAAGCATTCTGCTAGGTGTCAGAATCCAGTCACAAAGGACCACACATTGTATGAAATGTTCAGAAAAGGCCAATCTATGGAAACAATGAAGAGGCTGCTATTTGGCTAGGGCTGAGGAGATGATGGGAGAATCCAGGATGATGGCTACATGATACAGGATTTCTTTCCTGGGTAATAAAAATGTTCTAGCATTCACTGTGGTGATGGATGCACAACTCTGTAAATATACTTAAAACCATCAAGTTGTACATTTTACGTGAATGAATTGTATAGTATGTGAATTATATCTCAATAAAGCTGTTAAAATACAGGTAACAAAGAACATGCACTGAGATCCTGCATAGGCCAGAAACATAGCACATGGGAAAAGATGAGATATCTTGGAAGACTGGAACATGGCAGGAAAAGGAAACGAGTGGTTTCAGATGAGATGGAGACGTCCTCAGGGGCCCTCACCGTGGGGGTATTGTGGGCCAGGTTATAGATTTGGGTCTTTATCTGAAGTCAGACATTGGAAAGACTTTGCTATAATGAGCTACGTGTAAAACAAAAATAGCAGGTAGGGCGATGTCACCTGCTGCAAACTATTTAGAGGTCTGCGCACTTGTTTTCCGGATGCCAAGATTGGCGATGCTTCTAGTATGCCATTTCCCTCAGCTGACACGCACAGACTGGGTCTGCAATGTTGGGGTGCGGTAGGGGAAGCAGGCAGCGGGAGAATAAAAGAACTGGGTGTTGGATTTCTTTCCTATGCAATCAGCTGAATATCATTTCCCCTATTGTTAACTTATTATGTTGATTTACAGTAAATGTTAATTGTGGTTATCTATACGAGGCACAGGCACACAGAAATCACTAACAAATCTGTTGTGCTTATTAACGCCAGTGATTTATAGCTTGGTATTTGGCCCACCAGTCACACTGGGGTGAAATCAAGGGAAAGAGGGGAAATGGAAATGCATTCTAAGCTAATGCCCCATCTGCAGGAGTAGGGATCATTTATAAAATAAGAACGAGCATGTCAGCTCAAAATAGTCTGATCATAATAATTCATATGACTGAACATTTTTAGTGCTATATGATGGTATATATTACTAAACACATATAACAGAGAGGTTCTTTTAAGCATCAGATAGATATATATGCATAAATATGTATGTTTTATTTTGGAAGAAGAGAGTTCATAGTCAGCAAGTGTTTAACAGCTGTAATAATTTTGGAAGCAAATATCGTTCATGTAGAATCTAAACAAGGGAAAAACTGTTCAGTACAGATAGAGTGTGTCAGTTGGCAGAGTCTGGAAGCCAATGGGACCACCTCTGATCTTGTGATGAACTTGTCAGGGAGCAATTGCTGAGCCTGCAAAAGGGACCAAATTCACTTGTGTTGACTTCAAATGTATAATTCCCTTCGGGCTTGGCCTCAGCCAGGGGGTAACTGAATTTCATTGGGTTTTACTGCATTGTGTCTACCAAAGAAAAGCATCCATGTTAGAGTAGATTAAAAAAAAAATTTTTACCAACGCATAAATAACACGTAAACATCTCCCTGCTGCTTCAATTACACTAAAGGGGCTGCTAGGCACCCACAGCTTTTAGTTCTGTTTGTGGGACCTGGAAAGATATTAAGCAAGTTGGCATTGCTTTATTAATGAAAATATATTTATAATAGCAACCACTGACATTTTTCAGCCTCCAGACATTGTGCTAGCTTCTTTACCAACATGATTCTCACCTAATGCTCATAACACCTTTCTTACTATGACCATTATGCACAGATGAGGAAACTGAGGCTTTGAATGTGCAGTGAGCTTGCCTGAGGCCATGTAGCTAGTTGAGGGGAGGGACGAGGCTCAAATGCAAGCCGATTAGGTGGAGACTACATTAGTAACTACTGTACATTTCTGCCACTCTTTCTCAGAAGCTACAGCATCCTTAGATTTCCAGCTGAATGTCTATAAAAATGACCAAGCCATCTCAGAGTGCCTAGGGGACTCAGTGGGTTGAGTGCCCAACTCTCGATTTTGGCTCTGGTCATGATCACAGTGTCGTGGGACTGAGGTCCGTGTAGGGCTCTGTGCTAACAGCTTGGTATTCTCTCTCTCCTCTCTGCCCCTCCCCTTCTCACACGAGGGTGCTCGTGTGTACATGCGCACGCTCTCTCTCTCCCTCTCTCTCTCTCAAAAAAAAAAAAAAAAAGACTAAACCATCTAATCTAATGGTAGGCATCTAGATAACTTATACTGAATAGGATCCTAATCCAATATTCATTGTTCTTCCTCCTTGATATGTGTGAATCCAGCATTGTACAAGTTACCCAGCAATGACAGAGTTGAATCCCTGCAGACCAATCAATAGGAAGTCATCAAAAGCTTCCCATTTTCTGTGGTGCCTAGATGGTCAGTAGGTTAAGCATCTGACTTTGGCTCAGGTCATGATTTTGCAGTTTGTTGAGTTCGAGCCGCGTGTTGGGCTCTGTGCTGCTGAGAGCGCAGAGCCTGGAGCCTGTTTCCAGTTCTGTGTCTCCCTCTTTCTGCCCCTCCCTCACTCATGCTCTGTCTCTCTCTTATTCTCTCAAAAATTAATAAACATTTAATTAAAAAAGGCTTTCCATTTTCCAAATTTTGGTCTGGGTTATTCTAACATTTGCTTCCGAAGCAAGCAGAGAGCAAACGAACTTGAATGCATCATGCACTGAAATTGTGATCATTGTAGGACCTGTGGTTCTTTACACAAAAGGAGGTATCAGTACAGGAAGACACAGAATCATGTGTATGCAGCACCGTACCATTAGGGGCATCTGGTAATAAGACTTTTGAAATTATTGACAATATCTTTCAGCTGCTGCAGAAGAAAACAGGACTAAAGCCCCTAATGACGTATCTGGGGGTGGCTCAGGGAAAGACAGTAATGACATGTCCCAGTGGTGGGGATCCCCCAGGAGCAAACGTGGGAAGCGTTAAGGGTGTTGGGGAGCAAACTGCTGTCACTGAATTTCTCATCACTGGGATTAAAGTGGCCAAGAGAAAATCAGAGGGCAACTGGCAAATTGTGGTGCTAAGCACGTTTTTCTTTACTTGATCATTTTCTACAGAACCCTGTTTCAATCCTTTTATCAGTTGATAAAGACTTTAATCCTCTTGTTCCATCTTTTTCTCTCTTTCCAATATAAAATATTGGCATCTGTCTGGCTTTAGATGGACTTTTCTTTCACTAGCCATATGTGTATGCATAATAAATGCATTTGTGTGTGCATGTATACACTCACACACACCACTACTTGCTTAGCCTATATGATTCACAGCATAAATCACCACAAAATCCTGGGAGTTTAGCAACATGTTCACACACTAGATCTCATTTTTTTTTCTCTCCAGGAAACTTCTCCATTCTATAGATGAGGAAGTTGGAGCTCCGTCATCTTGAAAGAATCATGAAGATCACCCAGTTGGCAAAGAGAAGAAGCAAACTTGGAAACCAGTGCTGACGTTTTTTGTTTTTTGTTTTTTTTACACTTATGATGCAAATTCCATCTCTAAGTTTTCCACACTACTGAATTCTCCATTATGCTCAAGTCCTTCAATCATTCAAGAGGGATGGTTTGAGCCCCATGGGCCAGTCATTGGAGAAGCTAAGCGATGAGTTGTGAAGCATGGGAATGGAGATTTTCTAGGAGGTTGAAAAGGACAAGTCCCTCTATCTACCATGTCCCTGGTTTTCTTACTGTACCTGAAGCCGGGCATGTGGCAATGCTATATTGGATAACGATAGCAATTCTACTACTACTACTACTGCTACTATTCGATGCCAATGGCCAATGACATTTATTACTAGGCCAGGCACTGTGCCAAATGCTTTCATATTGTATCTCACTTGGACCTTCAAACTTGATGAAGTGGGTCCTATTTCCCTTATTTTAGTGGCGAGGAAAGTGAGGGGAAGAGAGGTTAAGTGACTTGTTGTAGTAAGAGCCTTAAAACAGAGACTATCTGACCTCAAAGCTCTTACTCTTGAGCTCTTACATGAAAAAAAAAAAAGTGCTATTAATTTTTCTTTATCTATCACATATCTACTGACTTCTTGCACAATTGCTGGATTTTCTGATTGCCTTCCTGTGGCCGGCTTTCCCTTTTGCCGCTGTCAGTTGTTTTTCACCAGAAGAGTGCTCATGGGGTGAATGTATGGAGCCTGTAGCCTTTTGTTCCACTGCTCCCCTGGCTCATGGGTGATTTCAAACTGGTTCTAAGGAGTTGCATATTGGTTAGAGCACAGTTTTCCTTGATGCCACCAGCTCGTTTTGAGGCATATTTTTATGCTATGGTCAAAATCTGGGGAGAATGACTTCAAAGGTTGTAGGTATAAGATCTATTTGGGGTGGAAAGGGCAGAGAAGGTGGGAACAAGGTGGGGACTCAGAACGGTCTTGGGAAATATGTCATCTGCAGTGAGAACTGTGAGAAGGCTTCAGTACTTGGACTTAGGTTGCTGAAGTTGGAAACTTCAGCCTAAAGTTGAAGTTTGATGTTTTCAGCCTATAAAGGAGAAGGGATGGAGTTTGTCTGAGATGCATGACTTACTGACCGGAAGTATCAGTATATGCAGGATGCCTCTGGTGACTAAAAGGATCATTATCTATCAGACATCAAAGCAGGCAGAAATATAACACAATCCAGTTCACAAACATCTTAGGAGTGCCTCAGGGATTCTAGTGATGCTGTTTGTTCCTAGGAAGGTCAGTGGACCTGCACTCATGTCTGCTAGACCTAAGAGATCTCCAGCTTCCTTATTTTCAGGTAAATGGCATTTGTAGGCAGCCAGAATCATTTTCGAGACATTTTTGTCCTAACTTTAGTTGAATCAAAATCAGCCCCATCTCTTGCAACAACAGCATATATTCACTAAAAATGTTTTCTTAAAAGACAAAAACAAAGTGAAAGACAAAATGCTGTACTTCTGCTCTTCAACACAATAAGGGCATTTCTCCTTGATGTGATGATGTATTAAATGTATTAAGGTTTATTGTCTTCATATGAGGAACTTTCCATTTCTTTCTGTGCTCTCCACTTTACCATTAGAGAAGATAATTTTTTTGAAGGACAGTAATAATACATACTGAACAGAGGGAACTGAGCTAGACACTGGAAAATGCAATCAAGGTTACTGCAAACAAAACTCTTTTCTACACAATTTCTTTTGCTTGCACCCATGAGGACATGGCTAGAAAGTGACTGTCCCCCTCCCTACCCCCCGCAGCTTGTGGCTTTCATGTCCACATGCCAGAAAGATACTTATCCAATTTATTGGAAATGTATTATGCTAAGAAGGATCTTTTCAAATTTCATCCCCCTCCCCACAAGTTTGTGTTTATACAAACATTTTAAAATAGAAAGACTACAAGGTGATTAACAAGAAATGGACTGGTAGAGGTCACAGTATGTCCTCTACACAGAACTAAGAGAACTAAGAGAAGGAAATTCTATAAAACCCATTATAATGGCTTGCAAAGAGGCACTGCCATTCTCATGAAGCTATGATTTATTAATTTTAGTTTCTTCAAATAGAATTTGAGTCATAGAGGACTCAGACTGCCTCTACATTGTCAAATTAAAATAGATAATGAGGTCATTATCTGTATATTGCAGAGAAAATCCTTTTTTCCTATCTTGTTTGCCTTTCTTGAACTGTGGTACTGTACTCAAGTGAATTATGAAACAAAAATAGTTCCACAGTTTTCTTTTTTAAACTTAAATGTCCACATAACTGTCTCACTGTCCATTTTCTTTGGTTGATATAGAAATTCTTTATGAATAAACAATGTAAAGGATTTGACCAAAAGATAATTATAACATTAATAAACACACACAGGTAGCATGGGAGAGGGCAGCCGGAACCTGTCTGGTCTTACTTTTTGTTTAAATTTAGGTCAGATTGATTTGATTCATTAATTCTGTCAAAATATGCTACTTAAAATATTCAGTCAATATAGAAATGTTAATAGGAGGAAAGTATAAGTTCCTTCATAATTCTATCCTCAATATTAACAATTTACACTAATGAAAATTAAACAGAGTTTTTAACCTGCTGTTTATTACTTAATAGCATGGCTAATACATGGCTTTTCTTTAAAGGAAGATCTACCTTATTTTTAACAGTCATATGATATGAGCATTGGATAGATGAATTACAGGGCCAGAACTTTCTGTAGAGTTATGTTTTGCAGTTTCACAATAATTTTTTAAATGCTACCCCACTGGTGGACATTTTGCTTGTTTCCAATCTTTCTCTGTTAAAACAATGCCTTGAACATGGGTTTTTTTTTTCAATATTTGTATGATAACTTTCTTTGGATACATTTATACAAGTAGAAGTTCTGGGTAAATGAGTAGATTTGTTAAGGTTCTCTAGAGAAACAGAACTAATAAAGATATGTATTTTAAGGAATATAAGGAATTCATTTTAAAGGATTGGCTCATACATTGTGGGTCCTGGCAAGTATGAAATGCATAGGGCAAGCTGGTAGGCAAAGGATTCATGACAGTGTAGGATTCTAAACGTTGCCTAATCTCTGTCTTCCTCTCTCTCTGTCCCTCCCCTACTTGTGTTCATGCTCTCTCTGTATCAAATAAACAAATAAACATTATAAAAAATAAAAACAAAGTTTTTATTATAGAAAATATCAAATCTACATAAAGTGAAGACTATCATACCATCACTTCCATGTTTCTGTTCCCCACGATAAACCATCACGAACTCATGGCCAAACTTTTTGCATCTCAACTACCACCTGGTGCCTTCCACCATCACCTCTCTCCCACCAATGAATCATTTGGAAATGAATACCAGATATCATATAATTTCGCCTGTAAATATTCAGTATATATTTTTAAAAGGTCAAAATTATTAAAAATATAACCACAACACTATTAAATTGAAACCTTAAAATATAGTTAATTCTTGGGTGCCTGAGTGGCTTGGTCAGTTAAGTGTTGGACTTTGGCTCAGGTCATGATCTCATTGTTCATGGGTTTGGGCCCGCATCAGGCTCTGTGCTGACAGCTCAGACCATGGAGCCTGCTTCAGATTCTGTGTCTCCCTCTCTCTCTGCCCATCCTCTACTCACACGGTCTCTTTCTCTCACAAATAAATATTTTTTAAAAAGTAAAAAAAAATAGTTAATTTCTTTATATGATCAATTATCTGCCCAGTGTTCAAATTTTGTTTACGGTCTCATGGTTTATAGTTGATTTCTTTGAATCAGGACCCAGAGAAGTTAGTACATTGCATTTGGTTGCTATATCCCTCTGATCTCTTTCAACCTAGACTCTTCTTCCCTCTTTTTTTCCCTTTACAATATGTGCAATATGAATATGCAGAAGGAATCCAGCCCTGTAAAGCCCCCTCACTTCTGTTAAGCATCAGATTCAACTCCTATCTGGTTTGCACCTGTTTCAGGTGGGAGATGAGAGGAGATAGAAAGTCATGTGAACAAGAGTAGTGATTCCCAGCTTTTTAGAGTTTTTGGATCAGTACAACTCCTAGGAGAAATTTGGTACCAGAGGGAGCTATCAATTTTTTATTTAGCCAGCTAAGGACATTCAAAACAAAAATTAAAATTAAGAACAGTAATTATCATTTAATATCATCAAAATTTCATAAGGCAAAAGATCTATGAATACCCTAAGAGCAGAAGGGGAAATGTCTAGGATGAGAGCCAGTCACTTCAAATGGAAGAGCTCCCAGAGTCTAGAGCCTGCAGAATAAAATCTGAGAACTATTAAAAGTGAGAAAACAGATTTTAGGGCTTATCTGTGCACCATTTGTGTGTGTGTGTGTGTGTGTGTGTGTGTGTGTGTGTGTGTGTGTGATCTTAAGAAACACAGTTCTCTGGGTCTCCGTGTTCTCAAGTTTAAAATGAGGGGCTGATTGAAGGGCACTTAGGAGGTCTATGCATGAACTTCAGATAGCTTCATAATCATAAAAAATCATTTATTTGGGTCATGTTTCCTAACTTTATCAGATTCTTAATAGGTCTCCTAACTCCAAAAGGGTTAAGATTTATTAACCATGATTTTAATGACCTAGTGCTCTAAGTGGAAATAACAGCTGGGTTCTAAAGTTTCTGTTCAGGCTATTTCATGGCTCTACATTTTGTTCAACAGAGATAAAACTATTGACAGTTCTTCACCCTACCCATTATTTACCTCATCTACTCTTATATCTGGGGACAATGTGCAGAATATTCGAATACTACTCCATTCAATGAGATGTGACTTCCAATATACCCATAGCCCCAGCATACCTTCTATGGGACCCAATGGAGCACCACCTTTCTACCTATTTTTTCTCCAGATGGAAGGCAAGATGGAAGGCTTAGCTCCACCACCAGCTTTGTGACCTTAGACAAATCTTGTGAGGCTCAGCTAAGATAATGGAATACATTGTGTGTATGGTAGAGTTTGCATGTATTTAGCAACTACTGTCACTATTCTTAGGTGTGCAAAGAGCTTCCAAAGTCCAAAATTTAAGGTGTAGGTCTAATTACTAAAGTTGACTTTAAAAATCCAAAATGCTTTCAAAAACCAGATTTCAAAGGCCGGGAAACATGGCGTGTTCTGTTACTATTTTGCTTTGTCAAAAAACAACCTATCAAGCAGTTATTTGATCATCTGTTGCTGCTTGCTGTCATTTCATTCTGCACATAATAGCTGGCCTTGTTGAATGTTCAGGATAGGGAGCCTAGCAGAACCACTGGCAGGCAGGAAATTCAATATATCTGCCAGATTATAATGAGTAAACAGTAATTGCTTATACATATAGAACAAAATGCAATCTCCTTTAAACCACCAAAAAGCTATTGCCCTGTCAAGTGGCTATGGAATTGTAAATGTCCAAATCTTCAGTTATTAATATCAACATAAACACACAAATCCTTTTTGGAAAAAAAGATGTCTGAAGGCACAAGGCAACACTGTTCATTTTAGTTAACTAGAAACAGTTTGTTCAACCTATTTATCACCTCAGGATGGGAAAAAGTGCCTTTTATTATCAGCAAATATAATGTCACCCATGTTTCTGGTGCTTTGCCAGCAACCAGGGGATTAATCATACCACTTTCAAGCTGCAGTTGGAATATGACATGTAGGAATTCATTTTCTGCACCGCAACCAGAAATCTTTTAAAAACATAAATCAGAGCATGTCACTTCCCTGCATAAAGCTCTCCTCCAGTGCTTCCCCTTGCACTTGAAGCTATACCCAAACCCGTGACGGACCAAACCCACATGGACGCACATCACTCGCATCTTGCCCACTTGTTTGCCATCAGCATGCCATATTGCTTATTTCGCTTCCTAGCATTTCCTCCGCTCAAGTCCAGGGGCCTCTGAACTAAGTTCATCTTGCCTGCTATCCATTGCATCTCTTCATTCAGGTCTCAGCTGAAATGTGACCATCTCCGAGAGGCCTTCCCTGGTCATCTAATCTAAAGAGGGTGTTCCACTATCATTCTCTATCACATTATCCCATTTTACTGCTTTTATTTTCTTGGTGCTCTGATAATATAAATGGCTGAAGTTATCTGGCTTATCTGTATCTCTTCCACTAGAGTAAGTAGCATAAAGGCAAGGATCCTTTTTATTTTGTCTGCCTCTCTATAACTGAATGCTAGGTTGTATTTGGTTCAGGGTAGATACTCAAAAGGTATTTGTTAAATAAAGAAGAAAGGCAGGAGGGGAGGGAAGAAGAAAGGATGCTAAGAGCAAGGATAGATCTCATTGAATTCTTAGAACAGATATTTGTCTGGAAGCTGACCCTGCTCTTAACCTCACAGAATTGTAGAAAGAGATGCCTCCCTCAGCTGTTCTACCAGAGGAAACGAGGCCTCTAAGAGGTGAAGACATTTGATCAATGTCACACACTAAAAGAACCACAACTTTAGCTTTCTGCTTCTAGATCAGTGGACCTTCTACTACTCTGCAGTTCCCAGAGACTCTTCAGTGGCCCAGAGAGACCATGCTTGGAGGTTGGAAGAGCCATAGGATCTAAAAGTCAAAGATGGAAGCCAACTCTCAGGCTTCTGGGGGATGCTGGAGAAGCACAACAGAGCCTTCCCCTCCAGACCTTCTCAGGCTTTCTCATAGACCCTGTGATCTAAGTCATACCTTGCAGCTGTGTGCTGGCATTGCCCTAGTGTCAGGACCAGGCTTTAGTACCCATGCTCCCGGATGACATCTCGCTCACTCATTCATCCATCCACCATGTGCCAAGCACTGTGCTAGGGATTATGCCTATCAAAGTAAGCAATACAGAGATGGTTTCTGCTCCCAGGGTATTTATAGTAAGAAAAGGCAGATAACTGAGCAATCTATTTCTGTAAGTGGCAATGAGATTATGACTAAGGATAGTTAGGGGCTCTAAGCAAGTCTAGAGGACCAGAGAAGGCTTGTTGGCAGAGGGGACATTTAGATGAGGGTGAAGATGGTATGGTGGCTAGAGAGCTGGAAAAGTGAGGTTTTTCAGGCCTGGAGGTGAAAAACTGTCATTTGAGGAACTGTTTTCTGTTGTTATTGACAATAGTTAACAATAACACCTAGTAGGTATTGATCCCTGTCTCTGTGCTAGCCATTGCACTGTGTGCTTTACATGCTGTATTTCCTTTACTTTTTACCAGAGCCATGAGCCATTTAAAATTAATATCCCTATCCTACAGTTGAGGAGACAGGCTGAGCATACAGGAAGTCAGTCAACACAACTGGTCTGTCCAGAAGGATTCTCATTGCACAGTGGTTTGTTCTTCCTTTTGCCTCCCTGACAAATGCTTTATGCATCCCTAGAAGACTGGATGTTTCCTTAGCTCATCTATGTCAGTTCCATGTATGTCTGCAGAGGAAGGAGCCATGCAAATCTTTCAGAATGGCTGATGCAAGAAAAACTCATTTGTTAAAAATTAATTGGCTGAAAAAAATCAATTGGCCAAGTAATCAATTAACCTGAAACTGTGAAGGAGATTTTACCCCAGTTGTTTCACTACCATATCTTAAGTTGAAGCAGTTCCTCAATTTGAAGGCTGGTAAGAATGTAGCTGAGTGTGGTGTGTGTGTGTGTGTGTGTGTGTGTGTGTGTGTGTGTGTGGTAGAGGGCTTGCCCCAGTGCAGCTAATACATTGAAAATATTTTAGAAGAGAAAACTCTACCTTTCAGCAAAATCATTATTTGGAAAATTGGCTCTAGGGAAATGGTTTTCCTGCATATTTGGTTTTGGTGGGAATTAACGTTGGGACTCACAGGGCCACCCCACACTATTCCTGGAATAGGATTCTTAGGCAATGACTTGGTAACTTTGAAGCCAATGCCATCTTCTCCTTGCCTACAGAGATGAACCTAGGATTGAGAACAAGACTTAATCCTTCAAACTGTCCAGGAAAAGGGAAAAGATGGCTTCCTTCCCTCACCTGTTAGAGTCTACATACATGTTTGTGGTCTCTTCACATGTCAGCTCAACCCTTCCTGCTTACCCAAGTCAGTCTTCTTGACTTCTGTTTCTGGTAAATCACCCCAGTTTGAGGGAATCTTTAACATTTTTATTTATTTTGAGACAGAGAGAGAGAGCAGAAGTTGGGGAGTGGCAGAGAGAGGGAGAGAAAGAATCCCAAGCAGGCTCCACACTGTCATTGTAGAGCCTGATGCAGGGCTTGCACTCATGAACCATGAAATCATGACCTGAGCAGAAATCAAGAGTTGGATGGTTAACCAACTGAGCCACCCAGGTGCCCCAGTTTGTTACAATCTTAAATTAAAGGCAGTTCCATGCATGGTAGGGAAGGAATTGATTGGAAAGACTTTGAATTTTTTAATGAGGTCAGTGACAGCAATCTATTCATAGAAGGGTCAATAGGTCTTAAACAGAAATATGGTATTTAATCATTGGAAAGATCTCAAACAAAACAAAACAAAAATTTTAAAAAAACCTCCTATGAATATATTTTCTCTTTTTAAAATAAATGTTTATTCATTTTGAGATGGAGGGGGGAGGGGCAGAGAGAAGAGAGGGAATCTCAAGCAGGCTCCACACTCAGTGCAGAGCCTAACGCAGGGCTTAATCCCACAGCAGTGAGATCATGACCTGAGCTGAAATCAAGAGTCCTCACATGCTTAACTGACTGAGCCCCCCAGGCGTCCCCATTTTTCTTGATTCACACAATGTTTGACAGGAACAGAAACTCCATGTATCTTCCCCTCCTGATAATTAAAAATCAAGGTCTAAACTATGTGAACATAAGGCTACAAATAAGTCTTGCAAGGAATTTTATATCCGATATTTTTGTTTAGCATCCTAGAAATAATGTTTCTGAAAACTCTAGATCAGAACTCCTCAAACTATGGTTCAGAGACACTTGAGAATATCTGAAGAGTTCCTTGATTTTCAGGTTTGAGCATCATATCCAAACAGGATAAACTGTCATGTTTCATCTCCTGAGCTTAATAATTAAAGATAGGCATATTAAATCCTACTCCAGGATAAGGAGGCTAATACAGAAGAAAACATGTAGAGAAAGAGACCAAGAGATTCTAGTACCTTATTGTGTTCCTAGCACCCAACACAGGGCTGGGCACATTGCACGTGCTCAAAAGTATTTATTGATTCAATTGTCTTTAATTTAGCTGCTTTACAAGTGACTGGAGCATCTCAGATAGAAACAGTGGCCCATTTAATCCTTTATCTTGAATAGACATCAGCTGCAGCATATGCCCATTGCTGCATATCAAAGTTTGATAAAATCCATTTCTTCTTGTCTCTTTTATTTACCCTCCCTCTATGCTGCTACCTCGTACCTTTTCTCTAGCTTTTTATTTTCATTCCAAGTACCCTCTTGAGAAGGTAACTATTTTATATCAGGACACTGGATATGTTGCTGGACTCAAAAGCATGCTTTTCTGAAAGTATTTTTAACTTTGCATTTCTATGTTTAGCTTCTCTGGGCTCCTAAATCTTGGGAAAGAAATTTTACATTTGGCCAACCTATGCCAACATTCAGAGTCTGGATCTGGAGCCAAGGAACATGAACCAACGTGGATTAGGAGAATGAGTGAGAAGAGAAAGAGTTTTATAAAAGAAGGATTATAATTAGCAGAATTTTGTACTCAATAGATTTGGCTCTTTCAATAAAGGAAAAACTAACCTATTCAGATTTCCATCTGAAATCTATACAACTATTTCAGAATCCCACTCGCATAAAGATTCATGGCCTGTGATGACTCACTCAGGTCAGTAGAAAAGACTCATGCTTCCTGGTGTCTGCAGAGTGATTCCAAGAATAGATTATGGTACTGCATCTTTGGGCTGGTCAAGTTTTAGAAGAAGCCATGTTAAGAAGAGCTCACTTAGCTAGTCTCCTTTCCTTCCTCCACGTGCCATTAAAGGGGTTTCTTCTGAAAAAAAAAAAAAAATCTTCCTCCACATGGCTGGGTAAGATGATAGCCTCACCCCCATATCTTACCAGTTTGGTATCCCTGATCATAAGAGGCCAACTCCCCTCTTAGCGTCAATAGAAAAATCTGAATTAGGTCACCAGCCCATGTCAAAACCATAGTGACGCCAAAGGGATGGGTGCTTTAATTGGACAGGCTTCGGTCAAGTGCCTAGGGTGTGTGCTTGTGTGTGGGTGTGCACATGCTTGTGAGTGTGGGTGTGAGCATGCACATGTGTGAGTGTGTGTGTGAGTCTGTATGGCGTAAGAAGAGATGGCATTCCACATAAATGTCACTAAATGGCCTCTTCATCGAGAGAAAGGGTCCTAAGTACTAGAAAACGGAAACAATGCAAATCTACTGTATACGTCTCTTTCCTAGAAGATCACGTCTGTACTTCCCATTCCAAGTATGACACAGATGCCTGAAACATATTTGCTACATAAACAGAGCTACGTGCAATGTTATATATGCGTATCCCTAACAAGGACAACTCTGTTTATGTTACGGCCCCCTTCCACCTTCCTCTTTCCCCATCTTATCATGCACAAGCTCATTTCTTTTCCTGCACTTTTCTACTTAATCAATCTTAAAGTATTACTCGGGTATACTTCTTCCACGAAGGCTTCCCTGAGTACTACATGCCTCCTTATTATCCCCATCTCTGAGTTACTGGTGTCTTTGTTTCCTGTGGCTTGCCTTTCGTGAGGTGCGTGTAGTTTAGACCAGAGCCCTTTAATCAGACTGCTCACATTCATAAAATTTTTTTTTAATGTTTTATTTATTTTTAGGAGAGAGAGAGAGACAGCGTGAGCAGGGGAGGGTCAGAGAGAGAGGGAGTCACAGGCTGAAACAGGCTCCAGGCTCTGAGCTGGCAGTCAGCACAGAGCCCGACGCGGGGCTCGAACCCACAAACTGCGAGATCATGACCTAAGCGAAAGTCGGACGCTTAACCGACTAAGCCACCCAGGCGCCCCTGGACTGCTCACATTCAAATCTCCACCATTTACTCGCTTTGTCACCTGAGCAAACCTCTTAACTTCCTTGTCTGTAGAGGATGATAGTAATAGTATCTCCTTCACAGCATTGTTGCAAGGGTTAAATAATACGGTATCTGTAAAAGACATAGCATTGTGCCTGGTACAGATTAAGTGCTCAGTAAATACTGACTTTTGTTATACTTGATGGTATAAGCAGCTGTGCTCCTGTAGCAGACATGGGTGATGCCCTGCACCATATTTCCTATGCCTGCCTGACGTAGGCAACTGTTGCCGATGTTGATAAACCTTCCACCTTACCTAATTCTCTCTGTCTGAGGGCCTTCCTGGCCCAAGGAAGCCTTCTCTGCTGCAAGTAGGCACAGCTGGAGGTGTGTGGGAATTAACCCTCTTGGATGCAGCAGTCAAACACTGGGGGATAAAAATCAATGGGTAATGCCACAGCCTCCCCCCATCTGGTCTTAGGATTCTTGGGTATGTTCGCGCAGTTTCTCAGAGGATCTCTGGCAGGACTGAGCCTCAGTTCCCCACAGTGGCTTGCTTGCCGCCTACCTCCTTCTCCTTCTCTCTTCTCTTTCTTCTCCTCCTCCTCATCTTCCTCCTCCTCCCTCTTTTTCTGTTTCTCTTTTCAGCATTTCTCTATTTGGTCTCACTTTGCCCACTACTTTGCTTGTGCCTCCTGGGATCACCTTATACATATGTTCCCTGTGCCAACTCTTTGTCTTAGGTCTGCCTTGGGGGGAGTTCAAATTAAGAGAGGTCCCAATAGTCTCCGTTGTGAAAGTCATTTCTTGGGATACATTTATTTAAA
>NW_027529442.1:3964188-4067328 GCF_008692635.1 Crocuta crocuta | reverse complement strand
GCAGGTCCCCCCCCCCCCCCCCTTTTTCTGTAGCGCTGTATTGTTTGGCATGCTTTGTGGACTGATACCCAATAACTACTTGGTGAATAAATGATATATTTTGAGAAAAAATGTTTTTAGTATTTAAAGTCAAGAGAAGGAAGCTCTAGGGTATTTTTCACCACAGCCGATGAGATTAATTTGCTATTTAGATTGCTATTAGGTTCAAGTCTGGGATACACATGCAGGAAAGCTTGAACTTCTTTTGGAACATTTAGTCTTGGAATCGTAACTTGTGAAAATGAGCCATAAATTGGGTTTATTTATATAGTGACTTCACACTTCACTTGGTGGATTTCATGTTGTTGAGGAATCACCCATCTATTGAATGACTAGCACTAACACACAGAGATGCCAAAAGATAAACCACAAGCTAGAGTTGTATATATTTTTTCCAGGAATGCAAAAATTTCACACTATGTTACTGAAAAAAAAAAAAAAAAACAGATATCCTGGTGCAGAGGTGGAAACAGAAGTAGAAAAGAAAGGACCTTTGCTTTCTTTTTTTTTCCTTTAAATTTAAAATTTTCTTAATGTTTATTTACTTTTGAGGAGGGGGGTAGGGTCAGAGAGAGAGGGAGACACAGAATCTGAAGCAGGCTCCAGGCTCTGAGCTGTCAGCACAGAGCCCCATGCTGGGCTCGAACTCACAGACTGTGAGATCATGACCTGGGCCAAAGTTGGAAGCTTAACAGACTGAGCCACCCAGGAACCCCAAGGGCTTTGCTTCCTTTCAATTAAACAAATGGCTAGATAAATCAGGAGTCTGGTCAGGTGAGGTTTATTCTTTCCAATATAGATAGCTAGGCTCATGATTGTTTTATGATTTATTAAGTAACCTGCCATTTCCAGAAATGATGGAAACTGTGGAATATACGAACAGTAAGATAATGTTTAAAAAAGTGAATGATAGGAGCACCTTGGTGGCTCAGTTAGTTAAGCATCTGACTTTGGCTCAGGTCATGATTTCATGGCTGTTGAGTTTGAGCCTCGCGTTGGGCTCTGTGCTGACACCTCAGAGCCTGGAGCCTGCTTTGGATTCTGTGTCTCCCTAGCTCTCTGCCCCTCCCCCATTTGTGCTCTGACTCTCTCAAAAATAAATAAAAATGTTAAAAAAATTTTTAAATAAAAAAGTGAACAATAGAAAGGTATACTAATAATGCATAAGATTAGTATCGAAGATGGTGTCAGTTAACTATTGCTATGATTATTCTGCATGAAAAACCACCTCCAAACTCAGTAACTTAAAACAACAACTACTTATTTTTACACTGTGTCTAACACCTTGGCTGCAGCAGCTCTACTTCATGCACGTTCACTCCAGGGCTCTGGATGAAGGGGGAGCACATCTACAAGACAACATCAGTGGGGCAAGGAAACAGAAGCTGTCTCTGGGAGAACAAGGCAAAGGTGGCTTTTCAAAATACTATTGGGGTGAGGGAATGAAGAATTGTGACCAATAAGTTTGTCTGCCACAGGCAAAATTAATTATCATATTGCTGACTAATGTCCATTATGTCTCAGTCACTCTGGCTTCTTTCGATTCACCGAACGTATTCTTATCTTTACATGAATTATTTTTTCTGCTTGCAGTTACTACCCCCTTATATCTCCTCACCTTCTATAATGCACACTCTATACAGGCAATTATTTTTGGTTGGTTTCTTTTCACTGACAGTGGTGTCTTATCTCTTGGATGCCATCAGTGAATTAAGTATTTGGATTGCTGCATCAAAAAGATGTATAGATCAAAACTCATTGTAAATTCTTAATCCTTTTGTCTATATGAGAATCTTATTCAGATGTTTCAAACCACAGTAAGCTTAAGTAGTCGAGCAGGGAGATACTGTTATGGAAGGACAATAATCTGGATAAAATTTATTCACCGAGGCTTTACTTCCCTCCACAATAGACTCTGATTCAACCTTTAAAATATCTTGGGTTTATTGATAACCAAGGCTATATGCTCCAGTGAAATGTCTTCGGGCCCTGAAACATAGTTAGTTAATCGTGCAAGAGTATTCCATGTGGCGTGAATTATTTCTCTTAAAAAGCTAAGCTTATCCTAGGACATTTGAGGCCTGAGTTAGCATCTCACATTTAGAAGGCAAATATTTATTCATTGTAGCATTGATTTCCACATAGATTTAACACACAAAGTATTTAAGATTTAACTCTAAGACACTTTGTACAGTAAGAAAATGTCCTGACATCATAGGATGTTTCAACTGGGAGATATTCTTTAGTTTTCTATCTTTAAGCATTCATTCATTCTTTCATTCACTCACTCACTCACTCACACATTCAGTAAGCATTTCTAAGTATACACTACTTGCCAGACACTATGCCATACCTCAAAACACAAATACAAATGCTCCAAGGAGCTTACACACTATAGGGTAGACAGACACACAAACAGATAATTACCATGGTGTATGATCTGTGCTAGAGTGAAGATGTGAATATAGTTCAGATGAATCTTCAGATAAATGCAGCTCAAAGTGGAACAAGGGATTCAGGGAGATTCCCTAGTAGAGATGAGATTTGAGCCAATTCATGAAAGATGAAGAACATATTTGCGTGGCAGGAACGTGGTTAGAATGGGGACAGAAAAGTGGGTAGAAGTTGAACACAAAGAGTAGAGTGTGTGGATAGTTATAGAAATGTATGAAAATAGAAAGTTTGGGGAACTACAAGTCATCCCACAACTTACCCCCTCAGACAGATAATAGTTGATCATAGTTTTTATGGTTAAGCAACAGCTTTATTGAAATATAAGTAACCATATTACCAGAAATTTCACCCTTTTAAAGTATACAGTTCAGTGGTTTTTAGTATACTTACAGAGTTTAGTATATTCACAAAGCAACCATACCACTATCTAATTTCCAAACATTTTTATCATCCTCCAGTGGATCTCACAACCATTAGCAGCCACACTCCATTTCCCCACCCCTTAACCCCCGGAAACTACTAATCTACTTTGTTTCTATGAATTAGCATATTGCAGATATTTATGGCATCATGCAATACATGGCATTTTGTGCCTGGCTTGTTTCACTTAGCAAAATGTTTTCAAGTTTCATCCATGTTGTGGAACATGTTACTCCTTTTATAGTGTTGAACAATATTCCATCGTATGGATATACCACATTTTGTTTATCCATTCATCAGTTGGTGGACATTTGGGCTGTTTCCACTTTTGAGCTTTTATGGATAATGCTGCTAGGAACATTTGTAGATAGGTTTTTGTGTGTATATATGTTTTCATTTCTCTTAGTTATATATCTAGGAGTGAAACTGCTCGATCACATGGTTTAACATTAACATAATCATATGTTTAATATTTAGAGAAACTGCTAAACTGTATCCCACAGTGGATGCATGATTTACAATTCCCCAGCAATGCAGGAGAGGTTCCATTTTCCCACATCCTTGTCAATATTTGTTATTGCTTGTCTTTCTTAGTTTAGCCATCCTAATGGACTTGAAGTGATAGCTCATTCTAGTTTTGGTTTACATTTCCCTAATGGTGTTGAACATGTTTCTGTGTGCTTACTGGCTATCTGTATATCTTCTTTGGATAAATGTTTATTTAAGTCCTTTGCCCATTTTAAAACTGAATTGTCTTCTTATTGTTGCTTGAGTTATTCTATAGAGAGAGAGAGTTCTTTATATATATATATATATANNNNACAGTCCTTTATTGAATAAGTGATTTAGAAGATTTTTCTTCCATTCTGAGGGTTGTTTTTCACTTTCTTGTGTCCTTTAAAGTTCAGAAGTTGGTTTTTTTTAATGAAATACAATTTATCTATTTTTTCTTTTATTGCTTATGCTGTCAATGTCATATCTAAGAAATCACCAGCTAACTAAAGTACATAAAAATTTATTCCTATGATTTCTTCTAAGGGTTTTGTAGTTTTAGATTTTACATGGTCTGTGATTTGTTTTGAGTTAATTTTTATATGTGGTGTGAGGTAGGGGTCCAACTTCATTCTTTTGCAGGTAGATACTCAGTTGTCTCTGCATCATTTGTTGAAAAGGTTATTCTTTCTCCATTACTATGGCTGGGATCCTTTTTGAAACTCAATTGGTCATAAATGTAAAAGTTTACTTCTGTACTCTTAATTCTATTCCATTGGTCTATATGTTTATCTGTATGCCAATACTAACTACATTTTTTGATGATCCTGATTTTTTAAAAAAGTCAGAGAATGACATCCCACCACTGCCTTTAATAAGCTATTTAGGAGGGAAAAAACACAAGGGTCAAAAACATTTAATCAATTATTTTTCCCTTTGAATTTAGTCCTAATATAACAACTGAAAACCATTTTCAGAGTCAGTAGAAGGAATAACAGATCATTATATTCTATTTAAAAAGCTCTTTTATGCTGATAGGTCTTTTTCCCTACTCACAAAAAATTTCCTGGAAGTTATATTTTTAGAATCACATTACAAATTCCTGCCTTTAGCATACATTTACTGAGGACCTACCCTTTTTAAGGACAAGTAATCTAAATGCTTCAGAAAATAATTTTTAAGGTTAATCACTATGTCCGTAACTGTATGGATGAATGTATGTGTTCTGTATTCACTTTCTGCATCAATGTTTTATGTATTTTACTTTAGTTCTGCCATTTACTGGCTATGCACTCTTGGGCAAGTTACATAATTCCTTTGACTCCTAGTTTCCTAATACCAAGAGTATGCTCTCATTGGGTTCTTATAAATATTACATGAGAAACCCATGTAAAGATTTCAGTACAGCATCTGATACACAGAAGTACATAAAAAGCATAGACTAATAAACCATTATTAGTTCTAATATCCTGGGCTGGAACAAGAAGGAAAATATTGAGATTCTTGGTATTTTCTGAGAACCTACTTTAAAAAACACCCAAAAAACAAAACAAAACCAAAAAAAAGCTTTAGCCATTAGTATTAGTAGGAAATGTTCCAAAGTATTTGCTGACAAAATGTAATTTTCAGGTGTTACAGTGAGAAACTGGAAAAGGACAATAAGTAACTCCTAGAGTTCTAGTTCACTGAAAAATTCAGTTTCTTAATTTTCTTTCTAGCTGTAACTTGGTTCCATACTCACATGATAAAGTAGAAAAGGACTGACAGAAATTCAGTTACCTTAATTTCTGATTTAGTCATTAGTTGGTGACTTTTTCCAAGGTCATTCCTTTCATCTTTCTATTAAAAAGATGGCGTTCTAAGCAATTTAACAGGGTAAAAAACTGTCTAAAATATGTGGGCAATATATGGTGGATAAAATATTTGACAGCATGTGTCCAAATGTGTTGTACTTGAATTTCAGCTCTAATGTACTGATAAATATAGTTTTCTAGGGTCTCAGCTTTCTCATTAGTTACAACATAATTTAATTCTTTAAAGTAAAGTATTTTCTTTAAAAATCTAATGTGGATATTTTTCAAGGGAAGGCTGTAGTAGGCATTAGCTGTGTTTTGGTTGTCAGGCACTCATTTTTCCTTCTTTTGCTAATAGCACCTTGATTTCCTTTCAGGGAATCACATCTCTTGGGGAATTGTCCTTTTTCTATGGAAGGGACATTCCCAAGCCAAGAGGTAAGTCTAAAACTCAACTTGGACCAACAAGACATTTTTCTGGGTTTTGGACCTTGAATGACATGATGTAAGGATGAGATGAAGGGCTAAGTTGAATCATGGATTATAGCAACACATGGATTGAACTATGAATTAAAGTCATTCCTTAGTTTTTACTGTATATGTGTCTTGAACTGCCCCATTTCTGATATTTTTAAAGCGGAGTCCCTGAGTGTTCCCTTTCTTTATGTGAACTTATCTAGGCCCTTCCAATAAATGACTTGACTTTGGTTACTCAAAGGCAGTTTTTGTTAATTGCAACTTCAGAACTCTTAGTGATACAAAGTCTGTGTCCAGCCCTGCCCATTCCTAGACCCTCCAAAAGGGGTAAGCCTCCTCTAGTGAGTTTTCCATATGTATTTGTTGACTTCTTTAATCTCCAAAGGCTCACCCTCCTATTCCTTTTAAGTCCCAGAATTTCTTAAGTATTCCAGAACTCTCCTTTAAAGGATTTATTAAGACCTTGTAGGATATGAGAAAGTGACATTTGATGATAGAGAAAACCACAAAATCCTTCTTCCACTTCCATCCTTCAATTCTTCAATAAATATCTATTGAGGACCTGCCATGCCCTGTCCTAGATGCTAGAAATACAAAAATGACTAGGACAGAGTCTTGTTCCTTAGACAGCCTGGAGTCTACTAGGGGAGATAAGACCCACAGAAATAAGAGTAATGCCACAGAGACTGTGATAAAGCTATAATTGAGGTACAGATCAAGTGCTATAGGAGCACAAAGGAGGGAAGATTAATTCAGGCTGGAAGGATTGGGGAGGATTTCAGGGGAGGAGATGAAATTTCAAGCTGGCTAATTCCTCTGTAAGTGCCTGGTGGCCAATTATCTTCCTGAAATGGGGTTTGCAAAATTAAGCCTGACCTGTGAAAGTTTAGTTTATTTTCTCTTAGCATAGCATATTACAGTTTCCAAGGGTTATGTCTTCTTGGGCAATGTACTAAATTGCTTAGGACAAGACAGAGGAAAAAAGGATGTCAGAACTTGCTAGTGTCTACTATGTCTGGGGCCTGGTATTTGCATCTGTTTAGTCAGTGAGACTAAATGACAACTGACCATGGCCTCAATTGGCACCAATGTGTGTCTTAGCAGTCTTTAAATATGGCTTAAAATTAACTACCAGCTCCAACAAGCTGCTTGGGCTTATTTTCTCTAGATGGAGACAGTAGCAAGGCCAGAACCTGCAACTTGTTTTCAGCTTCCTTGAAAAAGATACTCATTTCATATTCTTTTATTTCCACATTTTCCTTTTTCCTGCCCACATAGTGAAGTCAACTTTCTTCTTCATTTTGGCAGAGAAAAGGGACTCTGAATTAATCTAGGATGGACAATCAGTCTGAAAGAACAGGTTTAAAAAACTTATTACTGCTCGTGGCCATAGTTGTAGGGGTTTTGTGTGAAATGCTCCTTTCATGCTGGTAACCTCTAAGATGTGAGGAAGCAGTGTTATCTGAAACACAAAACGTTATGTACCTAGGTGACAATGAATTCATCTATCTAGCCAGAGAGAATATAATTGAAAAAGGAAAAGCCACTTATTTTTTAGTAGTTCCACTTTTTTAAGAGTGGTTAATTTAATAAAATAAGTAGCCCAATGACCCTTCTGCCTGCCTACAAAATTCACATTCTGTACAGTGTTTACATCAGCCTTCCATTGGGCAAGAGCAAAAGGAAAGAATGGAAGGTCACTGCTTCTAATAATCTGGAGAGAAAGACATTGGAAATCTTTGTGTTATTGAGCCTTGTGTGCACACACCAGTAAGGAAACTGAAGGGGCTCACATTCCCAAAAGCTCCTTGGGAATGCCCTAAAATTCCTACATAAATAAGCAGAAAAAGGAAAGAAGGCTTCATTAGGAATTCTAATGCTGCCCTTATTTTTCCAATATCAGGGCCCTGAATCTTCTGCTTATTTCAGTGACCCCAGAATGTCCTAAAGATCCTTGTCTCGCATGGGGAGGGGTGAACATGGAGAAGGCAGAGGGTCTTGAGACATATGATTCTTCGTTTGTTCCCAGGGCTCATTGGGAAAAGGCTACTTTTGAAGCTTAATCTGATCAGGGCACAGGAGATAGTTTGAGCCTACTGAGAACATAGTTTTATATTATGAGTTGGCCTGTGTCCTCCAAAAAAATATATGTTGAAGTCCTAACCATCAGTACCTCAGAATGTGATGTTATTTGGAAACTAGTTAAGATGGTGGCCCCTAATCCAATATGACTGGGGCCTTTGTAAGAAGATGGCCACGGTGCACGGTGAGGGAAGCTGGGACAGAAGTGGGGTAGTTGAAAGCCAAGGAATGCTGAAGACTGCCAGCAGCCACCAGGAAATAGGAAGAGGCAAGAAATGATTCCCCTGCAGTTTTCAGAGGGAGCAAGGTCCTGGTGATGCTTGGATCTCAGATGTCTAGACTCCAGAGCTAGAAGACTTTATTCCAGTAGCTCTGGGAAACTAATACATTTACTTATAACTCTCTTATCCTGTGCTTTGTTGATAGCTGTGACACAGACTTCCAGGTTCACGGACCACTGTTCACCTACCGCCTCCTCCTCGTCACCATTGTGCTCGGGGCTCCCTAGAACTATGAGCGTCTGCTAGGTAAAACATATGCTTTCTTACCTGCATGAATGTATTCCCTTTCTGGCACAGCCAGGACCCAGGATTCCTGGCCTACTCATCATTTAAAGTCAGCTTTGTCTCCTTTCTAAAGCAAGTGTGAGTTAGTATGATTGAGAATAACCTTGTCCTTCCAAGCAGTTTCTTTGTACCAGTCTCTGCTTGCCATTGAGTTAGCTCACGGCATATCTGATTTCTCTCTAAATATTATAACTCTTTAAAAGTGGAGACTCTGTTCTGGGACACCTTGGTGGCTCAGTCAGTTAAGTGTCCAACTCTTGATTTTAGCTCAGGTCTTGATCTCATGGTGGTTGAGATTCAGCCCCACATTGGGCTCTTTGTTGGAATTCTCTCTCTCCCTGCCTCCCCGCTGCTTATTCATGCATTTTCTCTCAAAATAAATATTTTAAAAAGTGGGGGTTCCTCTTTGTTCCTTTTGTATCTCTGAAAGGCTTGCTTCTCAAATTATGGTCCTTGAACTAGGAGCACAGGATCACAGAATCTCAGTCTCCATCCCAAACCTCCTGGATCAGAATCTGCATTGTAACAAACTGGTGACATCAGATGCAAGGTAAGATTTGAGAAGCACTCCCTAGGGGATGTTGGGATACCAGCTACTCTTCATTGAATGCATGCTTCCCTTCTGCTATGTTGCTGAGCATTTTTACTTATTTACTTATTTACTAATTTAATTGTTTTAAATTAGTCATCTGAACAATTCTATTAACAATTCTGAGAGGCAGGTATTATTATTCCCCATTATATACATGAGAAAGTTGGAGAAGGTGGCCTGGAAATTGTGGGGAGATCCCCCACCTCTCCTCCCAGGTGAACACAACTCCTGTGATGTGACCTTCCTAGTGGTTTTTCAGGCAACAATCCTAACTGCCCTGGGAGTTGTAATTTCTAGGGGAACAGCTGAGCATCTGTCACAGAGATGGGCTCTTTTTGCTATTTCAACACTAGTTGATGAACTCATGTCTCTCCAGACACTACATTAAAACAGGGTTCCATGGAAACACTAAATTTGGGAAGTACTACAAATTATACATAGCCCTCTTGAATACTAATTAGTGCAGAATCACCTATGAAAGGCTTTATTATATGACCTCAGTAAACAGGCCTACTTAACTGTTTAACTCAGTTTTCCCTAAAGTTTATTTGGCTCTGAATTGAGGTTGTGTAACAGCCATTAACATTCAGTGAAACACACTTTGGTTTAAAGTGAGATGTTAATGACAAAGGGAGATCAAGAGGGAGTTTCTATGGTTTTTTTTTTTTGTTGTTGTTATTATTAGTCAGAGAGAGAGAGGGAGGGAAGGTGGGGAGAGAATGTTTCTCTCCTACTGTTATCTTCCAAGTGGAAGTTTTCTCAAGATCAAAATCAGATATTAACATAAGAAGGGAGCTAGAGACCAGCAAGAGCTTTAGAAACACGGGGAGGGGTGCTTAATTTCTCTATGCATTATTTAATATCATAAAGTCTTCCCTAGAATCTTCTCTTTCAGGCTGTAAGTCAAGACAAAGACCTTTGATAAAATTAAGTAGGATGTTAACTCTGAAGCGCATTGGGAAGATAGAGTGTCACATTAAATCATATTAACTTCAAAAAAAATTGACACTGAGGTCGTGAGCTTCATACATGGGGGCACAACATTGCAAAGAAGCAGGCTACCGCCATGCAAAGGACATTAATTACTCATCAGGAGGGGGCTGTGGAAAGGGAGCAGGAAGGCTTATTCACTTGGCTATCAGGGGAAATCTCTTTTCAAGGATACTTTCCTTGAGATGGACTGCTTCAAGAGCCTTTTTGCTTTGGCTGGATTCATGATAGTTCCGAGGATAGATTTATTTGGATTTTCGGTGCTGATGGAGAGCAGTTCTCTGTCTATAGTGTTGCTCGGGGCTCTGGCAACCAATGACACCATTCTCTTGAGGGTGTTTTTTTGTTTTTTTGTTTTGTTTTTAAATCAAGGTCAGGCATCCTTTTAATGCAAATCTAGGGCAGCAGTGGATTGTTGCTCGAGTGCTTATGATGGAAATGGCAGGTTGGGGTTTTCCAGATATCTTCTTTATAGAAAGCAAATGGATTTGAGATTGGTTATTTGGAAGCAGAAATACCTTTCTGAAGCTCCTCTCTGCAAGGACATGGATGCAATAATAAATGAAAACCAGCAAATAGGAAGTGCTACATGAGTTTTCCAACAAAGCTCACACATTTTTTCCCCATAGTGCCCTGTGATCTCATTTCCCCCAAATTATTTGCTGCTACTATTTGGCCTGGCTTTCCTCCAGCTGGCCCCTCTGACTGGAATGCCTTGGCTCCCATTACTGTCTATTGAAATCACCCATTTTTTTCAAGGTCCTGTCAAATTTGTCTTTTTTTGAAAAGGATTTCCTGGTTTCCTCTGGAGAAACAAATGCCGCTCTTTTGTGGCCTTTATGTGCCTTTCTTATATTCATCACATTTGGATTCCAATCATCATGGTGCTCATGGCTATCTCTGAGGTTCACCCTTTGAAGATGGAATTGAATTCTAAACCACACTTACCCCCACACTGCACAGAGCACATAGCTGATGTTCAATGAATACTAGTTGAACTTCATACATAACAAAAGATTGCAAGTCGGGGTAGTTGATAGCTGTCATTCAGCATCCTGATCTGGATGACTGGATAGTAGTGCCCTTACTTCCAGGCTTGTTCCTTCCTCTTTGTTTCCTGATCTGCTCTAGACTAGGGTTGCCCAGACATCAGCCACCCTCTTAGCAATTATGCTTCTATTTATTTGATATTTTCCTTTGTGTTGATTCCCTTGTTCCTTATACTAACTCATTTAAGAAGCAGACCATTGACTTCTAATTAGAAACCTAGTATCAGCATGCCCTCAATAGTGGATAGCCATACACATGAATGCAATGAAAATTAAACCTTATTAAATTCATCCATTCAGCAAATACTTATGGAGCATCTACTATATACCTACTATGTACTAGGCACTGTGTCAGGTGCTAGGGATAGGGCAGTGAACAAGAAAGACGTGGTCCAGTTCTCTTTGGGCTTATGTTCTATTAGGGGAAACAGAAAATAAAGAGATAATAAATACATAAAGTCTCTAAAGGAAATGAATCCTGGCAAAGAGATGGGGAGGAATTAGGGTACTATTTAGATCAAGAGGTCAGGGAAGGCCTCTCCGAGGAGGTGATATTTGAGCAGAGGCTGGGAAGAGCAAACTGTGCAACTATATAGAAGTAGAGGCATATGGGGCCCGAGGAATGGAAGAAAGTATGGCTGGCAAGTACCAAGGGATGGGGGTGGTGGTGCCAGTATATGAGGTCGGAGGATAAGAGAATAGTAAGCTTCACAGACCAAGACAACTCTGAACATGCTATTGCCCTCTGGTAAATAATGTCATTGGTTAAGTGAAGATCTAAGGAAAGACTTCTTTGGACATCTAATTAGAATATTCTACTTGGGTCATGACCAAATCCTTGGGTCTAACAGTATTGTCTCCAAGAGAAAGTTAGCATTTTATGGGGCAGATACAATGCCGGCCACTCTGTCTGGTTTGTTCTCTGAACCCCGTTAGGACAGTGCCTGGTACATGGTAGATATGCCTCAACCCTCTGTGGAATGAAGGAACTGGATATTGGTTTTGCCTTCCAGATTGTGTATTTTGGTTTTGGATCTGGCTAATCTTGTGCCCCTGGATCCTGCTGCTCACCTCCACCCCATCAGAGCAAGCAGGAAAGGGAAATACTGTCAGCAAAGGTGCCTGCCCCTGCATTTTCTTTCTAAAGCATTAGTTCTCAATTGGGACTGTCCACGAGAACTAGTGAGGGTGGCCTGGGCCTCACCTGCAGACATTTGGGCTTAATTATTCCGGGTTAAAGCCCCACAAGTGATCCTAATGTGTACCTGATTGAGAATCACTGCTTAAAAGGAAGTAAGCATTTTTTTAAGTTTATTTATTTTGAGAGAGAGAGAGTGAAAGAGGGCATGTGTGCCTGCAGGGAAGGGGAACAGAGAGAGGGAGAGAGAGAGTCCCAAGCAGAACCTCCACTGTCAGCACAAAGCCCAGTGCAGGGCTCCATCTCACAACAGCGAGATCATGACCTGAGCTGATGTAGAGTTGGACACTTAATGGACTGAGCCACCAAGGTGCCCTGGAAAGTAACATTTTAACATCTATTTTTATAGAAGGAAAAAATCAAGTTTTCAGCTTCCTAGGATTATATGAAAACTAGTATTTTGATTTGATATAGATACATGGGGGAGGAGTATACTGGACTTGAGATTCTCTGTGCCAGGCAAGACAGTATGGAAAGTGCTATGAAACAAACAAAGATAAAAAAAAAAAAAAGAAACAATCGAGGATGCTATCATAGTAAATGATTGCTGAAGAGATGTATTTGTGTGGTGAATGGGGGGGGTGAGGTGGTGGCATGAATGGGAGGGCTAGGGAGAGCAACCTCCTCACATAGGTCAGGCTCTCTCTAAGAGGGTTTATTTGAACTGAGATATGAAAGACAAAACAGGACCAGCCAAGCAAAGATCTGGGAAAAGTGTTCAGCTCAGAGCAAATGGCAGGTGCAAAGACCCTGAGGCAGTATTATATTGGAGGAATTGTGAGCCAGGGAAGAATGGTGAGAAATGAGTTCAGGGCTGTTAATTTGATTAATTCTGTCTTTATTTCTTTAGTGAGCAAGGTCAATTTCCTTTATAAAAAGTAACCTTCTTCTTAAAGTCTCTTTAATCCTGTGCTACTTTCCAGATATGTTGCATAGTCCACATTCTCTATTCTGTACGTCCTTAACGGTTCTATTCAAATTGCCACCACCTTCAGAAAGCCTTCCATGATCATTCCTGATGGAAGCAATCCCTCTCGTCTCTGAGCCACCACAGCCCATTACCTTCACCTTTCTAAGGACTCCTTGTCTTTTGTATCTTTCTCAGCCTGTTGTCTTTCCCCTCCTACTTGCCCCATGCTAGAAACTAACTTCAGTTCTGAGTTGTATGGTAGTCCCTTGCTCTTTGCTCAGGGCTACCCCTACATTATGCACGGCTCAAACAATGTTTCTGGAAGAGTCGGTTATGTGCATCCAATTCCTTAAGGCAAGAATAAAACACTGCATGTGTGCCTGTGTACACGCGTGCACACACACACAGTAATTAAAGCAACAAACAAAACTAAATTGACTCTCTGCCTCGGAGTGCATTGTTGTTTTTCAGACAATAGTTTCTGATCATTCACCTTTGAAAGACCATATTGCAATTCAAACGAAAAATATCAACCTAGGCAGTTTGGGGAAAGCCAAACAACTAAAAATGATCCAAATAGCCAGAAATAAAGACCATACGAAAATGGAATACCATCATTATAACGTACTTGAATAGCCACTTGCATGTATAGAAGAGAACAGAAGGCAGAAACATGAGAAAAAGAAATCCAATAAAAAGCACTGTGGATATAAAGGGTGGGTTTGCTTGCTGTGGTCATTGGTGTTTGTGCACTATCTGGGGCCAGCCTCACTACTACACCTATGCATTCTTCCAAAAGGATTCCCTTCATCAGCAGAGTCCCATTATTTGATACTGTTTGATTAAATAAACCAATCTTATTTCATCCTACTACTGCCCTGGAGAATGGTCAGCATTATCCCATTTTTACAGATGTTGAAATTGACCTGTTGTACTGGAGTCACGATGGCCTTGTGCCTGAGGGTCTGAGCTTCAGGATTAATAGCCTGCACTCTATTTCCGTTCTACTCACTTGCTGTGTGATCCTGAACAATATCCAATGGTAATAATAATAATAATAATTTCTTCTTCACAGAGTTGGGAGGGTGGGCCAAATCCACATATGTAAAACATTAAGGATCCTACCACATATATATTCATCATTCAGTACAGGTTAACTCATTTGGTAAGTTGCCCAACAAGGCAGGTAGATAGGAAGACAATTATTTGAATTTAGGTGTGTGTAAGGGAAAATACTAAGCAGCGATGGTTTTATGCTAATGGAGTTAGCAATGTCTTTGGAAGTGGGAGAAATCACGTTAGTTTTGAGCCCATATCACTTGAGTGTAATTGAATGATCAGGCCATTTCCTTCTTGTTTGTCCAAGTTAGAACCCTTTGCTGAACAAGCAGGCCTGCGACATTGTTAGAGTCCTCTATAAACAAGGTTGTGTGTGTGGGGTGAAGCATCTGTGTTCCTTCTGGATATCTGGAATGAAGAATTCGGAGATTTCAAGGTCTGGCATGGGTATCATAGACATTATAGAGTATTACAGACGAGCTCAAACTTGCCAAGCAAAGGGTGAAGGCATGTGTCCTGGTAAACTTCTGTTCACTACACCCCCCTGCTCATGTCTCTCCTATAGAGAAGAAGGATGGACTTAGAGGGACAGAACATGGGTGATTCTTGAAGTTCCCTCTGATCTGGCACTTTGATTTTGACATGAAGTATGCTACATGGTCCACTGACTCTCCCAAGAGTCTGGAAGACCATGGGACTATTGGTACACTTGGGAAACCAGGCAAAGTAAAAGGTGTTTTCATGATATTTGTACCCCATCTCCATTAAATCATTCCTTTCATTACATGCACTTATTGTCACATTTGCCACACTGCACTGTACTTATTTATTTTCCTGTTTGTCTTCCTTTCTATGTTATAAGTGCTGTCAAGGGCATGGAATGTATCCAGCATATGGAAAGGATTAGAATCTTTGGCTCTGAAATCAGGTATACCCAACTACAGCCTTGAGCTGGCTCTAACCTCTCCTTTCTGACTTCATTCAGATAAATGAAAGTATGTTCTACAATCTCTATGTATTGGGGCAGTTTCAGCTGGTGTGGGTTCGTGTCCCAGATTGCAAAATGTGATAGGAGTGTGCATATTTCTATTGAGAATTCAACGTTCTATCAGATTCTCAAATGGGGAAGGGGGTGGACATGGCTCTATAAGAAGAATTTCTGCTGTAATTGATTAAAATTAAGTTTAGGAAGGTTCCAGATTCTTCATAGCACCCTTTATAGTAAAGGAAAAAGGGGATACTATATTATCCTGGATTTCTATATTGAGAGAACCAGTTCTTATATCCCTTTTATGATTTTCCAATATAAATTCACTTAATGTAGGATTTTCTCTGCTTCTTAAAATATCTTTTCTTCCATGATCATACACTGAGTAGTAATTCATGTGCCGAGCACCCTAGAAAGCACCTGAAAGCATATTAGCTTGTTTAACTATCATAGTGATTCTCCAAGTAGGTATTAGTGTCTTCCCATTATAATGAAAAGGAAATTGGGACCTTGAGGTGAGACTAGTTCTAAAGCTTGTATCTGAGCTTATACCCCTTTGTCATAGTGTCATCATCTTTGTTAGAGTTCTCAGTTTATGGAGATGAGCTCATCCAGTCCACTCTTTGGTTTGTAAAACATCTGGGTCTGGAGATGTCAGAATTCAGTTTCAGCATTCAATCAATACACATGTAGGTAGATCTCTGAGACCCTCAGAGACCTTTGAGTCAGAATGTTAACTTCCCTGAATAAACAGGACTTGTTTTTATAAATAGACTTTGCAAGGAAGGTTAAATGACACCCCATGTACAAAATTTCATTCAAAGGTTTCACGAACATATATTGTTAGGTAATGAAAACATGAACCTCATGTAAAACAAGATAAAAGTTGTTTTCTAACACTTGGAAAGGCACATGCATACCAAGCTGACATTAAAAAAAGAAAGAAAAAAATCTGACAGAGGATAAAGAGAGCTAAGTTAGGTGCAGACTAATCATGATTTTTGGAACCCTGCTCTGAGACATTAAGCTGCATGACTGAGGGACAGAAGGGAGTTCTAGAAGGGAGGAAAGGTCATGGTCTTTCACAGTTCTAAAGTATATGTAGCCAGAAAAAAGAGTAATCCAGTGTTTGTTGTCCAAGATGACCAAAGGATGGGAAAGAGTTTCTTTGACCTGGGGCAGTCTGTTCTAATCCAAGCCAATATAACAGCATGAGTTTGTTCAATCTTCTGGGTGTCTTCCTGAATACCTAAAGCTCACTAAAATTTCATGTCTTTGAACAGGAAATCTAACTTCAGAAATTTTTGTTGAAGAAATAATTATTTAAAAAACTGTCATGGCTATGCATAAAGGATGTCGACTACAGCATTGTCTATACTAGTACAATTAATTGTTGGACTAAGGAACCCAAATCCTCCTTCAGAGGGGCCTAGTTAAACCTGTGTAATAGGGGGCTCTATGGTTGTGTTATGTAAAAAAATTTAAATGATAAGTCAGTAATTCATTAAGCTCAAGATGTAAGTTAGAAAACATTAAGTTCAGGCTGACCCATTTTTGTGTGTAAAAATAGGTTAATATTAATACAATATACCCCTACACATACATACATCCAGACAAAATGTCTAAGGTGAAAACACACGCAATATGTCTTTTCATTCGTGTACTTTTCTGAATTATCCAAATTCTCCTGTTGGTTTGGTAATATAGACAGAATTTATTTAAGAAAATCTCAAAGGGGTGCCTGGGTGGCTCAGTCGGTTGAGCGTCTGAGTTCGGCTCAGGTCATGATCTCATGGTTGGTGAGTGTGAGCCCCACATCGGGCTTTGTGCTGACAGCTCAGAGCCTAAAGCCTACTTCGGATTCTGTGTCCCCCACCCCCCCGCCCCTCCCATGATCATGCTCTGTCTCTATCTCTTGATGATAAAAAAGAAAATTAAAAAAAATTTTTAAATCTCAAAGATGCTAATCATTCACAACACATATTGCCATGTCTTAACCTTCCCTATTCCTTTTCCCAGGCCAAAAGCATGGAGATACACCTCAATTTCCATTAACAGGGAAAAGAACTCAACAATATAAGTTTTCCATTTAAGGAAAGACTGTTTTCATTATCCACAGCCAGATGACAGGGGAGGGAAAATGAGAAGAGGAAAGAAGCGGATGATATGGATGCCAGGATTCCAGATAATAATTATAACAATCCCATTTAGCACTGGGGCAACACCGAGGGTCTTTAAAACTGTCTCTGAAATTACCTAATTAAGCAAAGTGAGGCGGACAATGGCAAAAGTGGAAGATTTAATCTGAGAAGCATGAGGGGGCCTCTGGATACCAAGGAGATAAAAGCTACAGAGGGGTAGTAAGCAAAGAGGCCAAACGAGACATCCAGTGCAAGAAAGTATCATAAGCTCACAGAGGGTTTGAAGGCTAAAAGCAAAAATTCTAAATTGAAAAGACAGAGAAGGGGGAACATAATAAGAAAATGAGTAGAAATGGAGGAAGGGAAAGCTGCTGCAAATGTTCACAAAACCAGATTGCTTCTAGAAGCCCACATCATTAATCCACTTAATTATGCTTTGTGAATACTGGAATGCAGAAGAATTCTTGTGACTCTGGGACTCCCATAATTCTACACACCTTAAACACTGGGCCTGTCAATCAGAATTACCGATGACATTTATTTCTGTAACAGAGCGAAAACATTAAACATACATCACAGACGAACGTTCTTGGGGGTAGCCATCGAGGACGGCCAAGGCCCTGCCCTGTGATCAAATTTAAATGCGCTGAGAAAACAAGCACATCAGAGGCTATCAAAAGAGCAAGTCTCGGGCATCCCAAGAGTGGAAGGTTATTCATCAGGAGTTCAGGGGAAATGCTACCAAAAAAAAGGGTGGGGGGCTTATTTGGGAGTCTGCAGTTCTTGGTTAATACAGTTCTTGTGAATACTGGTTTATGTCTTTACTTCATTACTGGCTCCAAATGGCCTCATCCTAAAATATGTATTAATTTTTCCAACTTAGTAAGGTGTATGATCTGTTCCCTTGAAGTTCTTTCCAGATCAGAAAGAGGGGAGGTGGCATTTGCAATAGACCTTGATGAGGGGAGGGAATCTAGAAGTGGGAATGACAAGAGCCAAGGTCAATTATGTGCTAGGAAGTTGAATGCCAAGGTAGATACACTTCTGCAGGTACCATATGTAGAAGTTGCTCCACTTTCAGCGACTTTCTACAACTTGGTCTGTCTCCTCCAGTAGGCTTAAAGGTGGGTCCATCCTGTAAACAGGCATCTTAGTGTCTCTTCTTTTCTTTTTCCCACCCAAAATGTTCAGACCTGCAGTTAAAATACAGCTGCCAGTTACCAAGCATAACTTTCCTGGCTCCATATTCACAAATGCCAGAAGGCAGATAAGAAAAAGTCCAATGCAGTAGACATACCTGTGTACTTTGGTCAAGCCTCTGTATGCATATGCCTATTGCCTTTTCTTTCTCTTTTTCTTTCTTTCTTTCTTTCTTTCTTTCTTTCTTTCTTTCTTTCTTTCTTTCTTTTCTTTCTTTCTTTCTTTCTTTCTTTCTTTCTTTCTTTCTTTCTTTCTTTCTTTCCTTCCTTCCTTCTTTCCTTCCTTCCTTCCTTCCTTCCTTCCTTCCTTCCTTCCTTCCTTCCTTCCTTCACTGATCAAAAAGTATCAGATTCCTAGCTCCTAGCTCTCCACTTAGACTATTGCTCACTGCATTTCTGATATCTGACTTGAAACAGTAGTGGTGGGGTGGTGACAATGGGGGATGGCCAGCTTGCATCACTGCAGTGGACACCAAGCACATTATGAGCATTTCCAGCTGTGTTTATGAATTAAATATAAAGGGATTAAAGAAATTTTTTAATGTTTATTTATTTTTGAAGGAGATACAGAGCATGCGCAGGGGAGGAGCAGAGAGAGAGAGGGAGACACAGAATCTAAAGCAAGTTCCAGGCTCTGAGCTGTCAGCATAGAGCCTGACACGGGGCTCGAACTCACAAACTTTGAGATCATGATCTAAGCTGAAGTTGGAGGCTCAACTGACTGAGCCA
Organism: Crocuta crocuta; assembly: GCF_008692635.1. NCBI lineage: Eukaryota > Metazoa > Chordata > Mammalia > Carnivora > Hyaenidae > Crocuta > Crocuta crocuta. Next base: position 4,048,150 of record NW_027529442.1, on the reverse strand, counting down.
CCCAGGCACCCCTAAAGGGATTCATTTTAGCAAGATGTCCTACTGGGCATTCAAAGGTTCCTCACTTGTCATAATCATAGTCTTTTTAAAATCTTTCTACCCTCCCTCCCTCCCTCCTTTCCTTCCATCCATCCATCATTCCTCCCCTCCTTCTTTCCTTCCTTTATTTATTCACTTCTCTTAAGCACAACGACTAAAGACCTTTGATGCCATGGATCACTGGAGAGAAATATTCTGCCTAATGCTTCACTTTGCTTTGCCACTTGTATTACACTGGGTCTCCCTCTCAGCCATGTATCCACTGGGAGCTGACTCTGAAGTGTAAACTAATTTTGTCATTTGTTTAGACAAACTGGCACTAGAAAATAAAAATAACAGTGCATTCACAAGAAATAGAAATCAAAACAACTCCTGTGTGCTGTACAGCTCTATATGATCTGACCCACCATGTCTGTCTTCCCAGGTGATTAGCAGTTGGACATAAGCCAAAGGAAGGCGTGCAGGAGAATGAGTTGTTTTCAAAACCTGTGTATTGGTTTCCTAGGGCTGCCATAACAAATTACCGTAAGCTAAGGGCCTTAAAAGAATAGAAATTTACTCTATTTTAATGGTCACCATTCTGGAGGCCAAAACTCAGAAGTCAAAGTATCAGCAGCATTGGTTCCTTCCACAGGCTCTGAGGGAGAATCCATTCCATGCCCCCCCACCCCCAGCTTCTGGTGGCTATTGGAAATTCTTAGCATTCCTTGGCTTATAGAGGCATCATTCCAACCTCTGCCTGTATCTTCACATGGCCTCTCCCTGTGTTCTCCTTCTCTGTGTCTTATAAGGACACTCATCATGGGATTTAGGGCCCACCCAAAATCCAAATACTTAATTATACCAGCAAAGACCGTATTTCCAAATAAGATCACATTCATAGGTGCTGGGGGTTAGGACTTAGATATATTTGAAAGGGGAGCACTTTTCAACCCACTACATTTGTCCTTGCCCTCTTCTCCATCACATAACCAATACTGAGCACAACAGAAACAAAAACAAAGGTCCTATAACACGCATAAAGTTTTGTTCCATCTTCTTTGTAAGCAAAGATTGGAAACATCCGAGTGTCCATCGACAGGAGACTTGGTTAAGTAAATTTGGTTCACCTACCCAATGGAATAACACGCAGCTACTCAAAATTTTAGAACCAAGTAGGACCTATATGAATTGAAATGAAATATCTCCAAAATATGTTGCAAAGATAATTAAGCAAACTGTAGAACAAAAAGTGTATCATAAACCCATTAAAAAACAAACTATAAACAACAAATACCATCTACCTTTTGGGACCTTCTCTGTTGCAATATCAGTTATGTGATTCTGAGAAGGGGGACTGCCCATCAGTCTCTTTATCCCCTTTCTCTGCCATGAAGAGTACCCTGATCTAGACAATTACAGTATCCTATTCTGTTAAACACGGTGAAGGGATGGAGATGGGGGAGAAAGCCAAGCTGGCTAGTCAGAAGTCTTCCAGAGACTTTTCAAATGTGGATTTTTGAGGAGAAAAAGTCTCTTGCCTGTTAGGCTCTGGTTGGTTTTCTATGGCTGCTAGGACAAAGTACCACAAGCTTAATGGCCCAATAGAACACGAAGTTCTTCTCTCATCTTCCTGTGGGTGAGGAACATGACACACGTTTCAAGGAGTCAGTCAGGCTCTCTCCTGGAGCCTCCACCGGTGAATCCAGGTCCTTGCCTCTCCTAGCTAACTCCTTCTAGACCATTTGCTTCCTTGGCTCACAGCACCATGCCTCCGTCTTCAAATCCAGCCAGGGCAGTTTGGATCTCTCCAACCTTACTATCATCATCACATCCTCTTCTCTGACTCTAACTCTGTGACCTACTTCTTTCACCTTTTTGAATCTTTGTGATTCCTTTGGGCCCACCCACATAATCCAGGATAACATCCATAGTGTAAGGTCAGTTGGCTAACAATTTTAATTCCCTTTCCAAACTTAATTCTCTTTTACCATGTCAGGCAATGTATCTGTAGGTCCATGGGAGGACAACGACACTGGGGGATTGGCACTCTTTTGTCCCAAGTCTGTAGTAAATCCAAGCCTGCACAAAGCTACCCTTTCTAACTCATGAAGAAAGCCCAGCGAGGAGGGGAAAATGCAGCACTGCCAAGAGCTAGGGAGATGAGAGAAATGGGAACTACCCTTTTGGAGCTCCTGGATCTGGCCATTCCTGAAGCCAGGACTTCAATGGAACCCCACTTCAATATGATTGTGTAAGCAAAGAGATTCCTCCTATTCGTTTAAAACATTTTAGAATTGAGTTTCTGTCATTTACAATTTAGAGTCTTAATTACTTGTGTGTGTGTATATATATGTATCATATATACTTATATATATGTCTAGAAAAATCTAGAAAGAATCACAGGTAATAGAATTAAAGTGGCTGGTAGGAAGTGGCTTTCATTTATGACTTAATTGCATTATGTGAATATTGTACAATATATCACCTGTGTAATTTTAAAAGTGAAGAAAAAATAAGACCGCTATATTAAAATTAAGTTCATCCAGGGCTCCTAGGTCCAGCCTAAGGAGCAGAAACATCATACGTGTCTCTTTCATTTGCTGCTTTTAAATAGTACATGAGTTCACTGGAGAGCCCATAATTACAAGTTGCTTCTTAGGCCCTGATGATATACTTTATCCTTCAAGAAAGCTATTTAGATGGGCCCACAGATGATAAAAGGCCTGTGCTCAGAAATACAAACAAAGAGCTTGCTGACCTTTGCAGGTCTGACATGTCCCTGTCGGGTCCCCATGGCAGGCCTTGAAAGCACGATTGTCCTCATTCTCTTTCTTCCCTCCTCGGACTATAAATGTGTGCATTATAGGAATCCAAGTTAAAAGAAAAGGAGAGGACACAAATGCCTGCATTTCTCTTAGCAAAACAAAGAGACAAAGCAGCCTTGACTCCAATTGCATTAAAAAATAGGAACAGGAGTTTGTTAAAATGTCATGATTTAGAACTCCAGAGAATCCTCCTGCTGGACTTGGCGCTGTTGGGGTGCAGTAGGCTGGATCCAAATTCCCTTGCTTTCTCTTTGAGACAAGTCCTCATGGATAGAGAAAACCCACCAACATGCAAAGGGCAGTTCCAGTTCAGTGTCACTCCCTAAAAGAGATCCTCTGAGCACCCCAGCCAGGGAGCAAAAGCTTCAGGATTCAAATCTAGGCCTTTCTGGTGCCGGCGTCCAGGATTCTCAATACCCAAGGGCATAGGAAAAACTCAGGAACCTTTATTTACCACCCAGATTCTCAGGTTTCTCTCTCCTCCCCAAGATTTAGAATTTGGTGATCTGGGGCCAGGCCCTATAATATACATTTCATCCAGCACCTTACATAACAGATACAGATGCAGGACAAGATACACATTCATTCTCTCTCTCTCTCTCTCTCTCTCTTGATTCTCTGCCATTACACACATTTCTGGCTTCACTCTATTATAATATGCTAGAGCATAAGGAACTGAGGCTGGGAGCCATTTCGCTGAAGAGCACTTATTGACCAGACGTTTAAAAAACAAACGAGGAAGCTCATACTCTGTTACATAGAAGGTCAACAACACTCACACTCTTCTAGAGAGAAGTAATCAATTTTTCAGATACGTTAAATTCACCAGGCTGTAAGCGATTATTCAAATTTCAAGGAAAGAATAAAACTTTATCGATCAAACTTCTCTAGACTCCCATCAAGGAATTGCAGGGGATTGCACAATCCTCTCTTTTCTGCTGAAATATCCTTATCCTCACAAGGGAGCTCATCCATATTTCTGCTTTGTTTAGCTGCAGGGCTGGCTGTTCATAATGCTATTAACTCCTTCAAAAAAGATGTTGAAACAACAATCACGTGTCTTCTCTATGGCTGAGCTGGACTTAGACTCATTATTAAGGACCAAATAAGTAAAAGCAAGGCATAATTTTTACTTGCTCATTATTCCCTCCACTCCAGAGAATCTGTTGAAACTAAAGAATGGAAGGAATCAGAATGCAGCCAAAGGTGATCCGGGTTCAGAAGGAGACCCTACCTCAGTTGACTTTCCTACCTCCAGCATATCTGAGTCCCCTCACCCAGCTTTGTTCCCTGAAGCCCCATAACACCTACATAGTTACTATATAATTTACTTATTTACTATAGAGACTGTGTATGTCAATCACTTCCTCTTGAGAAAGGGAGCCCTAGGAAGCTGAGAATTTATGTCAGTTTTCTGCATAGAACAATGCCTGGAACATACCAATGCTCCTATATGAGGGCAGGAAGGAATGAGGACTTTGCAGTGGAAAGAATAAAACCCTTGTAGAAAGAAGCAGAAATAAAAGATGCACAGGGAAGTGTGACAGCCACTAGCTACATGTGGCCATTGAGAATTTGAAAAGCACAAATCTGAACTGATACTGGATTTTGAAGACTGAGGACAAAAAAGAGTGTAAAAGATGCCATTAGTAATTTTCTATATTGAGTGCAGGTTGAAATGAAAATATTTTTGGTATTATTAAAATCAACTTCACCCATATCTTTTTGCTTACTTTAATTGGCTACTAGCAAATTTAACATGACATATGTTACTCCTATTCATGTCTCACACTGTATTTCTTTAAGAATATTTTTAAGTAGGCTCTGAGTCCAATGTGGGGCTTAAATTCACGACCCTGAATTCAACAGTTGCATGTTTTACAGACTGAGCTAGCCAGGTGCCCCCACACTGTATTTTTAATAGGTTAGTGCTGGGATAGCTTAGTCTCACTGTTTCTTGCTCTTTTTCTGCTATCTTTATTTTTTTAACTTTTTATTTTGAATTAATTTTAGACTGTCAGAAAATTTGCAAAAAATTATACAGTTATCATATATTCTTCCCCCAGTTTCTTAGCGTTAATATCTCATAATACTTTTTTTTTAATTTTCAATGGATTTTATTGCAAATTTAAAGACTCCATTTATTTATGAAATATTAAAATTTCATAATACTTTTAACAAAACTACAGACCTTATTCAAATTTCCAAAATTTTGCTTTTAATGTTCTTGCTCTATTCCAGAATCTGATCCAGAATCCCACAGTGCATTTACTTATTATGCCTCTTTAGTCTCTTTGAATCTGTGACAGTTCCTAGTTTTCCCTGGTCTTATATTTATACACAAGTATTATGAGAGATTAATACTAGGAAATTTGGGGAAGGATATATTAAACAGATTTCTCTACTGCAGTACTTATCAGAGCCTTGCCATTCCAAAGTACATTGTGAGGAGTGCCAATAAATGGTGTTTCTCAACAGTACTTGAATCCCTTATTTTTTTTCCAGTCTCTCATTATTATTTATTTATTTGTCCAGCTTTACTGAGATATAGTTGACATAACATTGTGTAAGTTTAAGGTATACAACATGAAAACTTGATACATGTATGTATCAAAATGATTATCACTAGAAGGTTAGTTAACACCTCCACCACCTTACTAATGACCATTTCTGGGTGTGTGGTAAGACTATTAAAGCTCTTAGCAACTTTGAAGTACAGCATTGTTGACTACAATTACCATGCTATACATTAGATCCCCCAAATTTATTCATCTTATAACTGGAAGTTTGTATCCTTTGACCAACATCTCCCCATTTACCCCACTCCAAACCCCTGTCAAACACCATTCTACTACGTTTCCATGATTTTTTTTTAGATCCCACATAAAGTGAGGTCATACAAGGTATGTCTTCCTCTGTTGGCCTTATTTCACTTACTGTAATGTCCTTGAGGCCCATCCATGTTGTTGTGAGTAGCAAGATTTCTTTCTTTTTTATGGGTGAATAATATTCCATTATATATGTACATATAATATATATAAATGTAATATATACACATATGTGCACAGACACATATAAATGTGGTATACACACACCACATTTTCTTTATCCATTTATCTTACTGATGTTTACAGATTTTGGTTATTACGAAAGATGCTGTGATGAACACAGAAGTACAGATATCTCTTTGAGATTGTGTTGGTCCGTTTTTTTTTTTAATGTTTTATTTATTTCTAGGAGAGAGAGAGAGAGACAGAGTGAGCAGGGGAGGGTCAGAGAGAGAGGGAGTCACAGACTGAAACAGGTTCCAGGCTCTGAGCTGGCAGTCAGCACAGAGCCCAACGTGGGGCTCGAACCCACGAACCATGAGATCATGACCTAAGTGAAAGTCGGACGTTTAACTGACTAAGCCACCCAGGTACCCCATGTTGGTCCTTTTTTTGAGGAGCATCTAATAGGACTAATGTTTCTCAAAAATCATTTTGGGGATTACTGGTCAAACTTATCAACGTAGTGGGAAAAAAGCAGTGCTCCTCAAAGGACATTTGGGATACGTTGTGGCATGCAAGTGACACATATCTGCTTTCTGGGCACACTGCTGAGAAAGAATTGCAAGCTCAGGAGGAAGCATGTCTCCTCCATCAGCTACCTCAGGTCTTTCCCACTGTGTACTCTGGGTATTCGGGCCCATGTCCAACCAACAAGCCCTCTCACAGATTTGCTCTTCTAGGCTGAACTCAGAAGGAGGAAAAAGGAGGGAAGAAAAAAGCAATGTCTCACTCTGAAGGTGGTAATGCGTGCAAGACTAATCTCTGCCCTGTGATAATATCCAGAAAGAATGACAAGTAAGCCCAGAACAGCAGATGGAGGGGTGTTTATTGATGGGTAGAGGTTTCAGCTAAGGGATGAAATCTTTGGGGTCATGTAAATATAAAAATCAATAAAAATGGTCTACAGAAGTCCCTTTAGAAGACATTAATATCATCGATTGAACTCATCTTGCCATTGGAATGCTGCTCGCTGAAACTTAGAGCCAGCTGGAATTGAGTAATTTGCTTAAAGACACTAGCTCTTGATAACCAATACATCTTTCATACGGTGAGGAGAGAATTAAAAATGTTTATCATGTATCTGAACCACATTACAATGTAAGCATGCTATTATAGAAATGGCCTTTACTATATGGATTAATTTTTTAAATATGTATAAAGTATTTTATGTAGACAACTGTCAATACAAATATCAGACATTCAAATAACCTCTGCATTCAAATCATTGGTCCTACTCTTTATCCAATCCTCAACCTGTTCTGAAAAACTATCAGTCATTTCTTCCCCAATGGGCTCACTGACTATCATTGCAAGAATGGGGTCCTGTCTGATGCAAGCTTCTCCTATAACACATTTTCTCTTCCCCCCGATATTGTGTAGAAGTGTGGCAAGTAGGCCAAAGAGTTAGTGTTTTGGAGACAGATAGAGTTGTATTGGAATCCTTATTTCAAAATTTACTAGTTCTGTGTCCTGAGGCAAGGTATTAGGTTGAACCACATGAAATTGCCAACATTCTATGGGTTTGATTGGTTGAAATGGCATTGTCATATGATCCAGCCTAACACCTAACTTCTGAGCTTTGGTTTTCTCACTTAAAAGTGGAACTACAGTGCCTTTAACTGTGAAAATTACAGGTGTATAAAGCACTTGGCACAGTCCTAGAACAGAATGGGAGCTCAGCAAATGGGAATTGTTATCATCGACCCCTTAGAGTCTGTCTCTCATATTCTCTCTTCTTCCTTCCCTCCACACAATTGCTTTAATAACTTCCTCCTTCTACCTTTCAACTTTCTTAACCATCTCAGAAATCTGTCGACACTGTCCTGCTCCCTTTCTGTCCCTTCCCTTACACCCTCTGTCCACATGAGCCACAAAGGACTCTCATCAGAACTAGTGGGTGTAAGAGTGATGTGGCGACATATCCCTATCAGTGATAAGACAGTCAAACATTTAGAAATACTATTAGATGTCATGAGGAATCTTTGTCATTAACCTCTACAGTCCTTCAAATTTCCCCAATCAGCTTTCAGAACATCCACAGAAGTCTCATCTACTCTCTTTTCAGGTACTAATTAAAAAGGCTTTTCTTCAAGCTTGGATTTCCAGACACATTTTAAAGATTATATCTGGTTTTTGTAGCACTCTCTTTTACTTAATTATCTGGCATCTGTGTTGTTTATTATAAATGGGTACCATTTTGGCAGCGTGGTAGCTTTAGGGGACTAACCGTGGAACCTAACCCTCTTTATATTACAAGAGGAAAATGATGACTTATAAATGAGCTCTGGGAAAGCAATTAGTTTGTAAAGTTGGAGATCAGAAGGTAAGAACAAAGGAGGGAGGTGCAGGTGAGGGGACTAAAGAACCAATGAGGTCTCATTTGTTGTATTTTGTGAATTACAACTCCTAAGCTAAGGCAAGTTGGTGCTTAGTATCTCTTTACAGAAAAACTACGTTCGTTGGGTCCCCTGACCGTACTTTCTGGAATGTTGTTTGCAAGATCTCTACAAAGTAACTGTAGTTTCTCTCTGCTCTTAGCTGACAAGGGCTCTTCATTTTATAAACTCCTCAAAAGTCCAAATATGCATGGCCCAAACACATGCATTCACATGAGATTTTAAAAGTTACCATCATGGGGCACCTGGGTGGCTCAATTGGTTGAACGTCCAACATCAGCTCAGGTCATGAACTCACAGTTCGTGGGTTCCAGCCACGTGTCGGGCTCTGTGCTGACAGCTAGCTCAGAGCCTGGAGCCTGCTTCATATTCTGTATCTCCCTCTCTCTCTGACCTTCTCCTGCTCACGCTCTCTTTCTCTCTCAGAAATAAATAAAACATTAAAAAATTTTTTAAAAAGTTACCATCACATTATTTTGTAAAGTTTTTCATTTCAAAAGCGACCTACAATAACTCATTACAAGGTCATCCTGTTATACATACTGTCAACTTAATGGGGATTTGAGAATGTGCATTTTATGTATGATTATTTTGAGTAAAAACCCACTGGATTCACAAATTAATATGAAATATTGGGTACCACGTGGTAACCTCATGTACACTATTGCTGGGTATGACCAAAAGCAATATTCAATTCACATAAATTAATCAAAGTACCATTGAAAGTGTTTTCAGATTCATCACTAATTAACCCCACTGACTCAGACTCATTTATATAAATATAACATTATTCGTTTGTGTGTTGTATTTTGTTAGTTTTGGGGACACTTTCATTTTCTATACTCCTTAGTTCAGTGGAAACGTCTATCTTAAAAGTTGTTTATATTACAAAATAACACTTTAAAAAATATAACAAGATATAAACAAATAACAAAACTGAAACTAGGGGTGCCTGGCTGGCTCAGTTGGCAGAGCATGTAACTCTTGACCTTGGGGTTGTAAATTTGTGTAGAGATTACTTAAAACATAAATCTTAAAAACAACAACAACAACAAACCAACAACCTGGAACTAGAAGACCAAATTACCCTCTTAAAATTAAGGCTTGCTACAAACAATAAGTTTAAAAAGTGGCTTCAACAGACAGAAAGTTTTTATAAAAACAATTGACATTAAAGTTTCAAAAAAAAAAACCCTCTTATTCTCATGTATTACACTTAAAGCAGATCTCCATTCAGACTAGCCAAACTTCAAGTGTTCAGTGGCCACATGTAGCTAGTATATAAGAGCCCAAGTTTAGATCCTTATCAAAAAAGACCTTTGAGTATTCAAAACAAACCAGATGCTAATTTCTCCTGTTTGTTAAGTGGTATATTTTGAACATCTATTATTTTCTAACATTGTGCTAAATTCATACAGTATTTTGAACAATAGACCATAGAAAACAACAAAGACAATCGATTTTGATTCAACATGGAATTTTCTACAACTAAGACTCTTAAAGTCATTATATCCCATTTCTCCAAAGTATAAACACGGAGGTAAACAAAGGCTGATGATGATAGCAAAGGTTTACATTTATTAACCACTTAGCATGTGTTTATATTGTTCATGTGAGAACTTTCACTTAATGATCAAGATGATGCTATGAGGTGGATACTATGATACTCAGGACTCCTACAAAGGGTACACTTCTAATAAAAGTTTCACCAGTGTTAATCGTGTTCTCATCCCTACTGCAGTGCGTACACATTTAGAGCTTGCAATATGTCAGACACTAATGCTAAATGATTACCTGTCATTATTTCATTAAATTTCACAAAAACTTTATAAAATAGGGATTATTAATTCCATTTTTCTAAGTTAGGAAATAGATTTTGAAAGCTTAATTATACAAAGACAGCAGCCAATAAGTGACACTAAATCTCTGCTCACAACACGTTACTTACTATGTGTAGTCTATTTATACATAACTCATTTTGGACCAAAGAAGGTGCTTTTTCTGGGGACTCCCTTATACACTTGGAAGACAAGGCTTGCTTTCTAGAAATAATTATAAATTATTTTGAGCACACTCCACATTGTATGGTTCTCAGAATAAGTGAAGATAAGTTTAGTAGGAAGAGCTGGAGCATCCTGGAACACAGATTAGAGGAGAAAATATTCTTTTTGGCTTTTAAATGTCAGCATTGCCCAAGTGGCACTTACATCAGGAACCCACATATATAATCATTACAATCAACAACTGCATTTATAATAAGTACTGCCATTTGATGAGTACTTTTACTTTTGCAAAGCTTTGTACATATTCTGGTTTATTTGATCTTTAAAATCACCTTAGGGTGGGCAGGGAAAATATATGCTCCTTTCGCTGCCTTGCCCAGGATTGCATTGTAGCTCCTTGGTGAAAGCCAAGTCCAAAGTCACAGTGTTTTAATCTGAGTCTCGCATGCTTTTCTCTATGTCGGTCTTTCCAAGAATCTGGTACATGTAGCCCTAGTGGCCGTGATATGAGTTTAGCCACAAATAGGACTGCTCTTTATCTTCTTAGTCAACATTTATCTTTACAGATATTAGAACAATATATAAAGAGTACATCAGACTATTGTTTCAAGGGCTTTATTGCTTAGGATGAGACTAAAGTATGCATTAGGTTACAAAAGTGAGTTCAACCAAATGAAAACGTTAAATAAATAATAGCCCAGGTGGCCTGCACCTATGGTAAAAACCTCAAAATTTGGGAGAGACCACTTTATATAATGCCATACATTTCCTAACAGAAATCATTACTTGCAGTTTCTATTACTTGGTGCAGATTCTAAGGGACAAGTTATACATGAGTTTTGTGTTTGCTTACAGAAGAACATGTACTACCAATGGTAACTAAATAGCATTTCATACCTTCAGCACTATTCCATTTGAACTTTACATAACTTTTTTTGGTATTATTATCCTTTCTTCTTCACTGTGCTGTGAACTCCTTGAGGACAATGACTTTATCTTATTCATCTTGGTGGTCCTCAATGTGCTGAGGCATTTATTTCAATTAGGTTAGTGTATTAGAAAGAAACAGGGACCCACTTATGTTACCTCAAGAAAAAGAGCTTATTTTTTGGAAGGACATGTGTGGACACATCTAGAAGTAAAAATGATAGAGGCAGCTCTGGGGATCAGTGGCTCACCCCCACCAATCTCCTCTTGAGACACATACCCACATGGTTCTTCTTTCTCTATGATATTTTTCCTTTTTTCCAATTGGCTTCCTTCCTGATCCATAATTTGTTTCCTTATAATTTTGGCTCTTAGAGAGCTCCTCATAGCCTCTCTGGCTTTGACTGCACCTCATCTGTGATCTTCTGCAGCTCTCTCCCTCTCTCTGGCTTCTCAGTGCCAATTCGCCAAATGGGGAATCTGATCGGCCTACCATTCCTCTTTACAATAGGTCATTCAATCATTTGTTTTAAAAAAACAACCCAAAAATTATTGCATCTAATTAGTATCTCAACTTTATATATGTCCAATATAGAACAATTGATTCATGTCCCACCAACACCCCACCACTATTATCTCAGTTCTTGGGCCCCAAACCTTGATTCCCACTTTGTTTTATCTTCTTCCCATATATCCTTTCCATTAGCCTGGTCTATAACCATACAATACCATCAAATATATCCTAAATCTTTTCAGTTATCTCCTTCTCAACTGCCAAAACTCTAATTTAAGCCACCATCATCTCTTGCTTAGATTGACCAATAGTTACTTAATTGTTCTCCTTGTTCCACTTAAAAATATATATATTTTTACACAGCAGCTAAAAACAATTCCTGAAGTATAAAAAGATGTCCAATATGACCTCTTTTATTCATACTGAAAGTCATAGACACAGGAACCAGACAAGAAAACAAAATAAAAGGCACCCAAATTGGTAAGGAAGAAGTAGAACTTTCACTATTTGCAGATGACATGATACTACATATAGAAAACCCTAAAGACTCCACCAAAAACTTACAGATCTGATACACAAATTCAGTAAGGTAGCAGGATACAAAAGCAATGTATAGATATCCATTGCCTTTCTATACATTACTAATGAAGTAGCAGAAAGATAAATTAAGAAAACAATCTCTTCTACAGCTGCACCAAAAAATAAGATACCCAGGAATAAACTTGACCAAGGAGGTAAAAGACCTGTATTCTGAAAACCTATAAAGCACTGATTAAAGAAATTGGAGATGACTGCTACAAATGGAAAGATATTCTGTGCTCATGGATTAAGAAGAACAAATATTGTTAAAATGTCCATATTACTCAAAGCAATGTATAGATATAATGCAATTCCTATCAAATTACCAACAGCATTATTCACAGAACTAGAACAAAGAATCCTAAAATTTGTATAGAACCACAAGATACCCCAAAGAGCCAAAGCAATCTCAGAAAAGACAGGCAAAACTGGAGGTATCATGATTCCAGATTTCAAGGTGTACTACAAATCCATAGTAATCAAAAACAGTATGGTACTGCCACAAAAATAGACCCATAGATCAATGGCACAGAACAGACAGCCCAAAAATAAACTCACAAATACATGGTCAATTAATCTTTGACAAAGGAGGTAAGGATAAGCAATGGGAAAAAGACTGTCTCTGCAACAAATGGTTTTGGGAAAACTGGACAGCAACATGCAAAAAAGAATGAAATGGGATCACTTTCTTAGACCACACACAAAAATAAATCCAAAATGGATTAAAGACCTAAATGTGAGACCTGAAACCATAGAAATCTTAGAAGAGAGCATAGATAGTAATTTCTCTGACATTGTCCTTAGCAACATTTTTTTTAGCTGTGTCTCCAGAGGCAAGGGAAATAAAAGCAAAAATGTACTATTGGGATTACATCAAAATAAGCTTCTGCACAGTGAAGGAAATAATCAACAAAACTAAAAGACAACCTTCTGAATGGGAGAAGATATCTGCAGATGACATATCCCATAAAGGGTTAGTAACCAAACTATACAGAGAACTTATATAACCAAATACCCCCAAAACAATCCAATTAAAAATGGGCAGAAGACATGTATAGTCATGTCTCCAAAGAAGACATACAGATGGCCAAGAGACACATGGAAAGATGGTCAACATCATTCATCATCAGGGAAATGCAAATTCAAACCACAATGAGATATTACATCATACCTGTTAGAATGGCTAACATCAGAAGTACAAGAAACAACAAGTGTTGGTAAGGAAGTGGAGAAAAAGGAACCTTGTGCATTATTGGTGGAAATGCAACTGGTGCAGCCACTGTGGAAAAGAGTATGGAGGCTTCTCAAAAAATTAAAAATAGAACTACCATATGATTCAGTAATTCCACAATTGGATATTTACCCAAAGAACATGAAAACAGTAATGCAAAAAGATATAAGCACCCCCATGTTTACTACAGATATATTTATAATAGTCAAATTATGGAAGCAGCCTAAATGTCCATAGATAGATGAATGGATAAAGAAGATGTATAATAGGGGCACCTGAGTGGCTCAGTCAGTTAAGCATCTGACTTCAGCTCAGGTCCGAATTTGGCTCAAGTCATGATCTCACAGTTCATGAGTTCAAGCTCCATGTTGGGCCCTGTGCTGACAGCATGGAGCCCGCTTCAGATCCTTGGTCTCCCTCTCTCTCTGCCCCTCCCCTGCTCCCACTCTCTCTCTCAAAAATAAATGGACATTAAAAAAAAGATGTGGAATATAAGATAGAAGATGGAATATTAGTCAGCCATAAAAAGAATGAAACTGTCCTTTATAACATGGATGGATCTAGAGGGTATAATGTTAAAGGAAATAAATCAGTCATGCAAAGACAAATACTATATGATTTCACTCATATGTAGAATTTAAGAAACAAAACAAATGAACAAAGATAAAAGAGACAAACCAAGAAATACAATCTTCACTATAGAGAACAAACTGATGTTTGTGGGGAGGTGGATGGGGGGATGGGTGAAATAGGTGAAGGGAATTAAAGAGGAATTAAAGAGAGCACTGAGCAATGTATAGGATTGTTGAGTTACTATTTTGTACACCTGAAATTAATATAATGCTGTATGTTAACTATACTGGAATTAAAATTTTAGAAAAATTTGTAAAATATGTAATTCCAATCATGTCCCTCCCCTACTTAAAAGGAAAGGAATCCTATTGCGTCTAGAATACATGGCTCATGAGGTTTATCTGATGGTGGCCCCTGCTTGTCTCACTGCATCCCTTTCTCCCTTTTATCCACTGTGTCCTGGCTGTACTGTTCTACCTCCTCCGTTCCTGTACAAAGTCCCCTATTCCCTTTGCATTTCTCTTCTGTCTGCTGCAATCACTTCTCCAGATCTTCACATGGCTCATTCAGGTCTTAGCTCAAATATCCTCTCCTAAGGGGAACTTCTTTGCCCGTCCCCTTCCCAGTTATTCTCCACCACATCGTTGTTTAATTTTCATCATTGTATCTATTGTTATCTGACATGATCTTGGTCTTTGGTTTATTTGCTTGTTTTCTTTCTTCACTCCTTCCTCTTATTACGATGTTAAGCTCCAGGAGAAGAAAGATGCAATCTATCCTGTTCTCCACCGGATCTCTAGCACCAAAACCATTTCCTTGAACAGAGTAGGCATTCAACAATGGGCTAAATGAATGAAAGAGCCTTGTTTTGTCCCAGCAACCATTCATAGATTGTTGTCCAACTAATAATTGTCTATCCATCATCCAATTAGCTATACGAGGTGGGGCCTAGGACTGAAACATTACAGCAATGGGCTCGGTCTGCAGCAGAGGACAAGTGCCCTGTACTCATCTGGTTACTTGTTTGGTGCCCTTTACTGATCAAATGAATCAATGGACAAGTTCAAGAGTTCAGCAAGTCTCTGTAGACTCCTGGTGATGCACAGTAAGACTCTGAAAGAAGAGCTGAGTATGCCTTACCTTTTTTCATACTGTCTCTGTTTCTTTTCCAGAAAGCATTATAACAAGTGCTAGAGACACACTGTTTATTTGGCTAGTGGCATTTGGTTGAAAATTGAAGTGATTTTTAAAACTATAGAAACATAGTCATTTGGGCACTAGTGATGAGCCTGAGCGAGAAAGTAATTCACATGACATTTTCATTCAGTCTTGCACACCATAAGGCATTTACATTCATTTTCTTCTATGGCACTGTTTGCTCCAATATGGGATATTTATGCCTTACGTTTTAATCTCCATAAAGGAAACAATAAACTTTGTCATTCTTTAGAGAACATTCATTCTGCAGAAGGACTCAATCGCATCTCTAAAGACCATGATAATCAGGGTAGTAATTTCAGGTTTCGAAATGGTAAAGTTCATGTCAGTCTAAGATGATGGCTTAAACTGACAAAAAAATTCATATTTAATGGTTCACTATCCACAGCATTTATTGTCTCTTAAAAATTACTTATGGTAACTTGCAAAAAGACAAGGAGAAACCAGTCCCTTCTGATTTGGGCAAGCAATAAACTCAACATAGAGATGAAGAAGAGTAATTTCTTGAAAGTTAACCCTGAAGACAAATATCTTTATGATATTTTTGTATCTGTGAAGGAAGAGGACTTAGCAAATAAGTTCTCTGCGACCACTATTGGGCAGACTCTTTTCAATGCCAACATTTTATGAGAGTTTATTAAGATGAGCATCATGATGTAAATTAATTTGATATATGAATTCTCAAAAAGCTCTATCACACTGTGTAAATATCAATTTGTTAATTTAGGCAATGTGTTATAGACCTCGTTTTCATTAGTAAAGATTAATAGAGACTTAATTCTAATTATCTGCACCGTGACTCTGTGTGATGATAATATTAGGTAAGGATTTAAGGGAAATTAGTACCAGCTTTTGTATAGTTGAGGACTTGCTGTAGATCTTGAACGAGGCACGTAAACTCTCTGTGTCTCCATATCATCAATGTTAAGTATTTTTTTTTTTAGAAGACTGAGTTCCATGGAAAGAGAATCTCTTCTCATTTCTAAATTTCCTTCATTGTCAGGCCCAATGCCTGGCACCATGCTGAATGTTTGTTGTATCAAGTAATAAATCTCTAGGAGTGCACTGAAGAATGTTGATTTAATAAAACAACTGGGGTGGGTGCAAGTGCTGAGATACCTATGCCAGGAATCAAGTATAAAGACAGATGGACATAGTGTTTTCTAAAATTTTTTGCCAGGAATACAAAGGTCTTATAATTATATAACAATGTGTTTATCTTCTCCAATGATTAATTCTTCTCCATTTATAGTATTCCATATTGGGGAAAATGTGAAGAACCAGGCACCTTGATATCCCTTTAGTGTGCATATAAATTCTTTTCTGAAGAGGCATTTGACAAATCTATAAAAATTTAAGGTTTGTTATACCTTTGCCCCAGCAACTTAACTTACACATGAGGCCATAAAACTATGTTAATTGCAGCATTATTTATAATTGTGAAATACTGAAACAGCCCAAATGTCCATCAATAAGTGATTAGCTTAATAAATTATAATAGTATAGTTGTAAAATAAATTATGGTATAATGATGAGGCCAAAGAATGCAGTAGATCCCTAATGGCTGACATGGAAAGATAAAAACAATTTTTACAAAATAAGAATTAATTTGCAAAATAATATTTACACTGCAATCAGTTTGTATAAAAAATGAGTCCATGCGGAGGTGTCTGGGTGACTGAGTCAAGTTAAGCCTCGAACTCTTCATACGGGCTCAGGTCTTGATCTCGCAGTGGTGAGATAGAGCCTGGAGTCAGGCTCTGTGATGAATGTGGGGCCTGCATCAGATTCTCTCCCTTTTCCCCACCCCTCCCTCTCTTGCGTGCACATGGTCTCTCTCTCCCTCTCAAAATAAACACATATTTTTATTTTTATTTTTTTTTTAAATATTTTTATTTATTTCTAGGAGAGAGAGAGAGAAAGACAGCGTAAGCAGGGGAGGGTCAGAGAGAGAGGGAGATACAGACTCTGAAATAGGTTCCAGGCTCTGAGCTGGCAGTCAGCACAGAGCCCAACGCGGGGCTCGAACCCACGAACTGCGAGATCATGACCTAAGCGAAAGTCGGACGCTTAACCGACTAAGCCACCCAGGTGCCCAGTTAAACACAAATTTTTAAAAGATAAGTACATGCAAAGAAAAATTTGAAATATCCATCAGAACTCGTGATAGCAATGATCTCTGAGAAGTTACATTTAAAGGAGATTCTGGTATTTTACTTCATTCACTTCTGTACACTGACAGAAAATAAAATGTGCTCCTTTTTCTAATGAAGTAAAAGATATTTTAAAATGCGGTTACAAACAGTAGAAAGTGTAACAGTTTTAGATGAGGGGATGGAAGCTAGAGGAAGAAAGGATGGAAAATGAAACCCCTGGTAGGGATGCTAAAATTAAACATAAATGTAGAGGTTGTTGAGTATAATTCTCAGCTAATTTCTAAAGATTCCAAGAGCTCATCAAGTGCATCTCAGAAGCCCCCACTCTGCAAGGGGTTCTCTGCACTTTCCACTTATTTCTGATATCTCAGTGCTAGTCTTAAGGAGCATTACAACTACAAATCCTTCATAGTAATCAAAGATGTTCAAGTTCCCTGATTAGTGTGTGGGAACTCGCAGCTCAAGAAGGCTCTGCCGCAGGGAAACGAGGCTCTGCCATTGCACTACACCCTTCAGAATAACTTTATTCTTAGGAAACTATGTCATTTATTTGACTCCTTAACACCTATCCTCCAAGTGACAGCTGCGACTATGGAACAGAATCTTTCAAAACAAAAAGTGAAAACTTCTACAAACTGTACTGGTGACAGCTCATTTACTTCAGATTCCAGCCAGCTGCAATAAGGAAAGGGGGTGAACTTTACTCCTCCAGCCTGGAATTGTTTTCCTTCACAGTTTATTCCTGGACTTGGGAAATCAACTGAAAAGCAAATGCCAGTACTTCTGAGTCCCAAGTAGTACAATGTCTCTGAGGATTCCCTAAATCTTTCTTGCCTGCCTGGCTTGCCTGTCTGAGGGGAACAGGCTATATAGATGTGGGAGGGAAGGAAGGAGTCATTGTGATTGAGGGGGGTTGTCAACCTAAGAACATCACTGTGGTTCATTGCAGTGCAATGGTGAAGACTCTTTCAGGTACCTCAAGGTTAGATACTCAAATTCTAGCCTTGCCACTTATCAGTTGAATGATCTTGGGCAAGTCATTCAACCTCAATGAACCCACTTTTGTACCCATCACATGAAGTTTAGAGTTGCTGTCTCATAGGGTTGTTATCTCCCAGGGATGCTAGAGTATACATAACATATGTGATATGCTTTGCACAGTTCTTCTCATTTGGTAAAAGTCAGCTTTTATTTGATCATAATGATGCTGCTGATGATCATGATGGTCACCATCATCATGAGCATCATCGGGCTGCAAACAACTTTGTTGAGACAGTCATAGGTGTCAAAAGATTTAGACAGGTTTCCAGGTTTGGCATTTACTAGCTGTGTGATATTGAAAAAACTTAAGTCTTGGTAACAAAGGGAATAAAAATATTCTGGTTCAGCCTTTGTTACTGTGTTGTTTGACAATCAAGAGGATAATGACCATATCAATAATTATGCGCACACACACACACACACAGAAGATGAAAGAATTAACATATCCATCCTACTTTCTGATTTCTACCTTCATCTCCACTTGGTGTAGTGGGGAAAGGCTACAGCACCTTAGCCTTTTTGGGCAGGGGGGAGGGTCTGGGGGCAACGTGCTCAAAGACACATAATAGGGTATTAGTGAAATTGCTACAGTTGACCCATGACTACCCAATTATTATTGCCACATTTGCTTTTTTGTCATTTATTGTTCATTCTAAGTAACATATGCCACAGCAGAAAATTTGGAAATGACAGAAAATGGAGACATCCATTTGCTTATTCATGCTTTCTTTTTCTATTTCATCATACTAAGTATTATAAATAAGGCAGTATCTGCTTAAACCAAAGTGTAATCTCAAATATTTTTAAGGAAAGTCTGTCAATGTTAAAACAAAATATCAGGCAACTGCAAATCAAAGCTCTATCTCTTTCTTCCTAGGTCGCCAATTCTCCAACTTCTGTGTGTCCAAAAGTCACATGGGGACTTAGTAAATGTCAATCCTGGGCCCACGTGGCAATAATGCTGAGTAGGTAGGTGTGCAGTGGGATCTAGGAATCTCCATTTTTACCAAGCTTTCTTTTTTCCCTCCAAACTTTCTACATGATACAGACACAGGTAAGGGGTCCCTGACGCTCACATCAAGAGAGATTCTAAAGTCCTGAGTCTTGTCCAGGCCTCTGCTTTCCCAGAACTGGACTCTGGAAGGGCATTCAGGGATGGGAATCCCAGCCTTACAGCTATTACTTCTTCATACTCCTGGCCCTGAGGCTTTTACTATCTTGTTCTGACTGTAGAGCATCTTTCTGGTAAGCAGGCAGCTTGAGCACTTGGCTCCTTTTTGTTCGACCTTGTGGACCCCAGACAATTCATCTCGTGGCTCACAAAATGCCATTCTTTCAGGGATGGGTGGGGGTGGGAAAGGAGAGGGAACGCAGTCACCACCACTCAATTGACACTAGCTTGACCTCATAAAGTATATTATATGACTTCTGTCTACCAGCTTGATAGGTCTAGGGGATGCAAAGAATGTTCTCACATTTCTCTGTTTCCAGAAAAGAAGGAAGCAGAGACAGAGGTTAATGGGACCAAGGAACAGGCACCTAACATTTTCAAGGGACAGGACATACATACAGATATGAGTGGGATGTTTCCTTCTGACATCTCTAGCTGTTACTATAGCCAAATTCCTTTGTTCTTTTCTAAGCAACTCTGTCTCAGTCTCCGTGTCTCTCTATGTCTAGGAAGGAAAACAGATAAAAGAAAGAACTAGAACTTGTTTTTATAACTTCAAAAAAAGTCACGTTAACATCCTTCTGGGGTGTAGGGCTTTTCCCAGGTAATGAGGTTCTGCCCACCACACTCACCCATGCCTGCTCTGTAAAATTACACGCAGTGAGACCAAGAACTACATAAAAGACTCACTCAGCATACACTAAATTAATCTCTGCCACTTGTCGACTCCCTCTGGGAGCTCAACAGAAACAACAGCCTTGATTACATAACCTACAATTATTCTCAATCTGTGCTCCAGTCCTGGTCTTTGAAAGTCTGTTAAGGTTTTACCTAAATAGGACAAATAGCAGAGCAAGCCCTATGAGGTTGAAAGAAAGAGATTTGTATCAGTAATTTTGTTGAATCTTCACCTTTCCTTCTGCTCTCTCTGAAGCATCAGTGGCAGGGGCATCATCCGGGTTCCTGGCCAAGTACAAGTACAGCTGCTCCCTTGAAAATACAGTCAATAGATTTCTACTTTCATAGAATTAGGGGTCTAATTCTCTTAAAAAGGCTGCAATTCAGTTTTCTCCTTTTTGTAGATGAAGAAACTGAGGTTCAAAGAGGAACTCTGTGCTGGTCATTGCCTGTTGGTTCTCAGTTCCCTGTCCTGCTCCTTCCCAGGTCTGTTATGCATTTCAGAGGCTTGATTTCCTTACCAATTTGACTTCCAGTTAGGTTCAGCCGATGACAAGCTCTGGTTCAGAAACTGGAGCAATGCAGCAAAAGAGAAGCCAAGGAATCTCTCCGCCCTTTGCTCTTGGGGCTTTGGGCATCATGTCTAGCAGTGGTTGCATCTCTTTCTTGGTTCATGCTCCTTCTGGATGCCTCCTCCCTCCATAGCCCTCGCCTCTGCCACACAGGACCCATCCTGCACTCTCATAAGATCCTCTCTCCCCTTTATGCCTCTTGCCCAGGGGTCAGTAAACTTTTATTTTGTTTTGTTTGTTTGTTTGTCGGGACAGAGTTCATTCTTTCGGTTTTATGATTTTATAGTTTTGTCAGAAGGCAACACTGAGGATAATTTGTAGGTACTTATGTCATTTTTAAAATGTAATTGTTAAAAAAATATAAAAACCATTCTCAACTCACGTACCGTGTGACAACAGGCAGTGGGCTGGCTGGATTTGACTCGAGAGCCTTACTTTCCCATCCCCAAGCTCTAGCTTTATGGGTAGTGGTGGCATCCCACACTTGCTAACCTCTAGATTGCCTCTTGGTCCCGGTCTATCTAGTTGGCTATCTCAACTTTTAAAAATAGAGCGAGATTGAAGGGGGCAAGATGGCGGAGAAGTAAGGAGCTCCGTACTTGCACTCGCGCCCATACATCACACAGAAAAGATCTGAAGCCATTGGAAACCTTACAAAACCTGAGAGATTGGGAGACAAAGGACGCAGAATCCACTGAGAGAGNGGCTCGAACCCAGAACCGCGAGATCATGACCTAAGCGAAAGTCGGACGCTTAACCGACTAAGCCACCCAGGCGCCCCAAGCAAGATCATTTAAAAACAAAGTTGCTTGGGGTGCCTGGGTGGCTCAGTTGGTTAAACGTCTGACTTCGGCTCAGGTCATGATCTCGTGTTACTGTGAATTTGAGTCCCGCATTGGGCTCTGTGCTGACAGCTGAGAGCCTGGAGCCCACTTCAGATTTTGTGTCTTCCTCTATCTCTGCCCCCACCCCAACAATCACACTCTGTCCATCTCTCTCTAACTCTCAAAAATAATTAAAACATTAAAAAAATTAAAAATAAATAAATAAATAAATAAGAACAAAGTTGCGTGGCTCTGGCTCTGCTGCTCACAACCTCTAAACACTTACATCTCACTCTGTATAAAATCCAAATTCCTCATATGATCCCACAAGACCTTATGTGATCCAGCTTCCCTCTGCTTCTTCAAGTTCATCTCCTGTCTCCCTCCCTCCTCCTCATTCCAACCCAGCAAGGCTGGCCTTCTTGCTGATTTTCAGAGTCTCTTCATGCTAGGACATCAGGCCTCTACAACTTACTCTTCCCCTTGCCAGGAATACACCCCTTAGGTCTCTGAGGCAAGCTCTCTTGCACTCTCTCCCTCTCTTAATTCTTGCAGGTCTGCACTCCAATGTCACTTCTCAGGGAGGTTTTCCCCAACCAGCTCATCTAACACAGCATGGCTCTTCCTTCTATCCTCGTTATCTTCTGAATTTCCTGTCAGCACTGTCCATGCTGTTCCCTTTGCTTAAAACATTTTTTCCTCTTCTCTTTTTACTGGTTTAAATGCCATCTCCTTGGGGAGGCCCTTCTGGATCATTCTATATATAGGTGTCTTTAACTCTCTCCATCCCTACCAACACTTATTTTACATCTGCATACAATGCTCACCTTCTTCCTGGAAATTACCACTACTCTTTCTGTGTTTGTATTCTTTGTCTACATCTTTTATTTTTAAATGTTTTTATTTATTTCTGAGAGAGAGAGAGAGAGAGAGAGAGAGAGAGAGAGAGAGCAGGGGAGGGTCAGAAAGAGAGGGAGACACAGAATCTGAAAGAGGCTCCAGGATCTGAGCTGGCAGTCAGCACAGAGCCCGACACAGGGCTTGAACCCACCAACTGTGAGATCATCACCTGAGCCGAAGCTGGATGCTTAATCAACTGAGCCACCCAGGCAACCCTCTTTGTCTACATCTTTAATGTTTTCCTCCTATTCCCATATAATTGTAAATTTTATGGGGGAGGTGGCTATGTTCACTTCACCAAAACATACCATGTGCCTACATAGTTCAGAATCTTGCACACCATAGTATTTATTGAGAGGATGACTAAATTATACCACATGGGGTCATTCACAGATTTAGGAAAGATGATTAAAAAATTTTATTATTAGAGGCCATGAGTCACCCACCCACATCTCTCTGGGTTTCTATATATGATAGTCTTCTAATGCAAGCATCTGAGATCTCTGCTTGAAGGCTCTCCTGGGCTGCAGGTGCAAATGAGTGGTCTGCATGCAATGCCCCAGAGTTAACAGAAGTTGCAAGAGTAGCTTTTGACCAATGGCCAACAAGAGTTGGTAGATAATTATCCCAGCTTCATCACTTGCCTAATAGAATTTCTCTGAAGCATGCTAGCAGTGTTTTCCTGGAAGTCTCAGTTGCCTCAATTGCCCATGATGGTACCTTACCCATAAATCTACTCATTACTGTTTTTCTTCCCCTTCCCCAGGTTTCACTGGTGCTTCTAGGGATCACCTACCAAGACAATTACAAGTCCTTGTTTCAGGAGGTGCTTCTGGGAGAAAACAAACTAAGGCATCCTTCTAAGTCCCCACTATCACTCACCTGTGGGGAAGTGTTGCAACATAAGTGCTCCAATCTACACAGTGAATTGTGGGGTGGGGGTGGAGTAATTTGTCACTCACTAGTTTTTCCATTTAATCTATTCCATGCCAGCAGCCACTGTACCATTTTATGTGCTCTCTGCAGACACTGATTACAAATGACGGCTCGTCTTCTTGCAGAAATCTCTAAATATGGCTGTCCTTGTCCATAGTCTACAGCTATACTCTGGTGCCAGTTCCTTGTACTACATTCTATTAATAAAACTATGAATCATATCTACAACAAGAATGCTACAATTCAGTGAACTCTTCATGTGTGCCAGACTCTGTGTTACACAAATAACTTGTATGACTTAACAGGGTGGTCACAACCATACTAAGAGGAAAGTACTATTTCCTTCTTACAATAAGGAAACTTAAGCCCAGAGGGGTTATAACTTACCCATCTGCTGGGTGGCAGAGCTTGGATTTGAAGCCAGATATTTGGCTAGAGATACACCAAACCCTTTGGCTACACCACCCTCAAATCTCCCCAGCTCTCCCTGCCCCATAGAACCCCCAGGTCTCATCACACACAAAATTTATTTTAATGCACAACATTATGATGAGATACTGTAGTTATAAAGTTTTCTGAAATGTTAGCCAAAAAGAGTGAAACCTTTTCATAATGAGAAACAATAAACAAATACTTAAATGTAATTGCAAATGCAGCATTTCCCGAACAGAAGGAGTAAAATATTACAGCCCTTAACATTTTTATTTCCCCCAAACTGGCCCTTCTGGTAAAAAGAACAGTTTATCACCACTGCTCTAGGGTCTGGATCTTAGACAGAAAATGCTTTTCCCCCAACAGAACTAGCTTTACTAGGTAACGGCCCAAACTCCCAGATTTCCTGGCATCAACCTCCACCTGTCCCCATGTTCCAAATAGAAGTAGCAGAATCAGAGCAAGTGGCTACAGTTATAAATGGGGAGAATAGGGCTTATGCAGCTAGGGACCAGCTGAGCACCCCAGCTCGCCTTTCCCTCAACACAAAGACCCCTCTAAATTCCCTTACAAGAATCACGAAGATCAGACTTAGAATCTCATTCTTCCATTCCACTCAGGTCACAGCACCCTGGAAGGGCTGTGCCAGTGCCACTGAGCCTTCTCCTTTCTGTCACTTGGGAGGGCTTCATTTTCCCATTAGTTGAATGAGAAAGAAATACAGACTGATGATACCTTCAAGGACAACCCAAATAAGATTAACGATAAGAGTAAAAACAAGTTAGTAAATGTGAAACAGTTAAATATGTGCATACTTCTTAATGTTTGCATATGAGAGAAAGGGTTAGGGAGAGACTAACATTCTGGGTAATATATTATAACATAATAAAGGAGTTGTTTTGTTGTCTTGGAGGTAATTTTGCTAATTAACTATAATAGTGATGTTTTTTTTAGCTCTCCAATTCCTTTTTTGAAAGTAAAAAGAATATACTAAACAAGAAAGTATTGAATTCCAGGCCTTATTTTAAACAATTCCCATATATAATTCACTTAATACAATACTACTGTGAAATGAGTAACACTGTCTTTGCTTTACAGACAAGAAACAAAGATGGTAGGCAATTTTCTTAACAAAACATAGCTAGTAAGTATCAGAGTCAGGATTTGAACCCAGGCCATCCATCTTTATAATTCAAGCTATACTATGTTGTTTCAGTAGATTAACAGTATTAAAAGTCATAAAATCTTATTGTAGAAGATCTGGATATAAAAAGAATATTTGATTCATTCATAATCTCACCACCAAGAAATAAATTAACATTTTGATGCAATGATCATGACATAATCTCCATAAATATGATTTAGTTTTTGTTACTTGGATATCCCATGAGAAAAGTTGTGTGGATAATCACCACACTGAGAGAATATATTTGGGAAGGACGGACAAAGTATAGACTATGCTTCATACAAAATTTATTTTGGAAGTGCTATGGATCATTTCCAAAATCTAAGCTATCATCTATTTTTCAGAAACTGAAGGTAAAGTCCATGCTAGTATGACTTCCAATTGGAAGAGACCTACCATATATGCTAAGATACCATAAATAGAGAAAAACAACTGTGGCTGCACGTACAAAATCTGAACTAGAAACCATAAGGGAAGATGTTCTGAACTAAAGGTAATGATTTCTAACCAAGCTGGTTTTCACATGATCAACATTATACAAGATGAATTTAGAGAGACAGGAAATAGGGATCTACCTTTATTCATCCATCCATCTATCCATCCACGTTCTTTAAAGTTCATAATTCAGCAATACTAATGTCTTAGGCTGGATTACCCTAAAGCAGATCTGAGATCAAGACCCAAATGCAAATTGTTTTTTGGAGGTTTCATCTCTGGAAACACCCATAAGGTGGTAGAGAATTGAGAGAGGAAAGGGAAAGAAGATAATAAAAGGTGTGTTACTGATCAGGTTTCCACTAAGGGCAGAGACATCCTGCTGGGTGACTCCGAGAGATGGTATGGGACATGCCTTAGAGTTGTACCTCATTGGAGGTGAGGAAATTGGGATATTTATCCTCTAATTCACATTTATTATTGGATGAAGGCTGCCCCAGGAGACCGCAACTCCCCAGAATTTCTGGCCTGTCCATATTGACCAAGCAAGTTTCTTTGGCCCTAGAAAGACTTCTAACAGTCATAAAATCTTGCAGTGAAAGGTATAGGGATGAATGGTGAGGAACTGGGAGATACGGGCAGCGTAGTATCTGCCACGGCCAGCTAGTAAAAAATAAAACAAAACCAGAATCATTAGATATGTATAGTTTCATATTCTGGTTAGTCACTTTATCCAATGCCAGGAGCATTTCACCTATCTTTAATACGTTATTTGAGAAAATGACTTTTAATGACTTCCTAGCCTTTCGTTTCAGGGATGCCCCACAATTTACTTCACTTATTCCCTACCATTAGACATATAAGTTATTTCTAATTTTGAAGAACTTAAAATAATTCAACAATGAATACCTTTGTACCTACTTCCTTCTCTATATCTCTGGTTATTTCTTTAGGACAATTTAATCAATGGCAATCATGTTAATTATCTAAAGCAGGGATTAATACTCTCCCAATCTACAAGAATATTTGAAATTGACAGCAAACTTAATATTTTAAATTTTTCTGTGGGGGTCTCAAAACATGTAAGTGACATAATAATTGATTTGTCATAAATCTTCTTCTATTCTTTATATTCAGTTGTTCTCAAATGATTCCTACACACTGGAAACTTTATTATTATTTAGGCAAAATGGGAAGTTTGTCACCATATCATCAAATGAACTAATTGCTTTCAAGAAGCAGGAGGTACACACCTTCTCTGTGAGAAGGTGATTAACCAACTTGGTCTCTTTCTCCATGAACATCATCTCATGCAGGCTTAAGGTAAGATGGTTAGAATCCTTAGAATTTTTCACTTTTCTTGTCTGACAGAAAAAATAGCAAATTTTATTTCCCATGCTCTAACAGCCTTGTATGCTTTCTTTCCTACTGAAAAATCCTTAATAACCACCATTAGTTATACCTACTGGTCTTTTCATAGTTTACATTCCTTTACTTCTCTGAAGTACTCAGTGGTTCTCCTTGTGCTGTCTCATAGCACACATGACATTTTCTTACCCTCTGTGAAGCCCACACTTTGCTAGTTGACCCACCTCTTCTGCACTTGGCTCTTCTTGGTTTCCTCAGGCATTCCTCTCCCTCATTTGTTATAAGTGTGGGCATCCCCCACGGCTGAGCCCTGTGCACCTGTTCTTCCATCTCTCTTGGTGACCTCCCTTCTTCCAGGACTTTCTTTGCAATGCATGAAGATGACTCTTCAGAACTCCAATCAGACTACCCCTCTCTTTTCTTTAGCGCAAAACTTCCTGATAGAAAACACCTCAAACTGCATGATCAAATTCAAATCTATATTCTCTGCTTCAAAATCGTTTTCCTTATTATTCTCTTTTTATCATCTTTAACTCCTTCTCCTGAATTCAATTCCTTAGAAACTCAAGGTCTTCTAAAATCTTGCTCCAAACCACCTTTCCATTTCTATCACTTTTCTCTATCATATTTTTTGCTCTACTCACCACACTTCCAACAGTCTGAATGTTGTTATCTTCAGTTTTTATTCAGATTAGTAGAACATAGGAAATCCAAAAATTTGCAATTGATTTTCTATGTGATGTTGACCAAATTTCTCTCCATGCAGTCTTCTGAAGCAGAGTAATGGTAACCTCCTTCACTGGCTTGGTGTAATGCTTACAGGATACACATGGAGGTGGCTAGCAATGTTTGATATGTTATGGCTTGCGATGAGTATTTGCATATTTATTCATTCATCACTAGGACCCATCAGAACTAAACTTTGCCATGAAAACCTTTGCTCCCATAGCCCCCAAACTCTCTAGACTCCTTTATCTTTCATTATACATGCCTCATGTATCCATGCAGAGTGTTGACTGGCATTCTTTGACTACACTTTCTGCAAATATATTAAATTCCTTATAATAAAAAACTCTACACACTTCTGTGTATAAAGAAAGTGCAAGAAATTTTAATTCCAGACCCTCCCATTATCAAATATTTGTTTTACCAAATTAGCACATATAGTAGATGAGAAAAATGCTAAATATTACTTGCTCATTTTAATCATGAATCAAAAGGAAGGTAGGAGGATAAATACTTTATTCCCATAGTAAAATGATACATTGCTGAATGTAAATTCCTTCTGATGTGAGTCAAAAATATGTACATGTGGTGGCATAAAGGAGTTACATACTCTGGCATATTTATCAGAAGCAAGCAGCAAATGAATATTTTGTAAATTATCACAAACTGTGAGATCATGCCCTGAACCAAAATCAAGAGTTGGATGCTTAACTGACTGAGCCCCCCAGGCACCCCATCTAGCGTTTTTTTTTTTTTAATGTTTTATTTATTTCTAGGAGAGAGAGAGAGACAGCATGAGCAGGGGAGGGTCAGAGAGAGAGGGAGTCACAGACTGAAACAGGCTCCAGGCTCCGAGCTGGCAGTCAGCACAGAGCCCGACGCGGGGCTCGAACCCACGAACCGCGAGATCATGACCTAAGTGAAAGTCGGACGCTTAACCGACTAAGCCACCCAGGCGCACCTCATCTAGCATTTTCTAAACTGACTTTATCCCACAGCTGATAGTCTGATAAGTAAGTTAAATAGCTTTTCTTGCTCTGTCATTTACAGACTTGGCATTAGAGTTTATTGTCTGCCTTGTTTTTGCAAGAAACTGAATAGTTAGAAGCTGCTGAAGGCTCTTCTTTTATGTCTAAGATTGTAGTCAAACCATTGGCATTGGCTTGTAAAGTTTTAGGAAAAAATAACTTTTTAAATGATTTATATCATTAGCATCTTGCTAACCCAACTCCTTTTGAAACAAATGACGTCAAAATAATCTGTATACATTCTAGATGTGTTCGCTCACAATTGACATCTTCCCCAAGAAGATAATGGCATAACATTTTAAAGTACCCAAATGTACGAATGAACTTGCAACACTAGTAAAATAGAGCCTTTCTGGAATGGTATGTGTAGGGACTTCTCTCTGTCTTATATACGGAGCTTCTGAGCAAGGTAGTGTTTGGAAGAAAAGTTTCTGCTACTGAAAAAATAATGGTTGATCATCTTCATTTCAGAACCCAAGTAAAAAATATTTCAAATAAGTGGGCCACTGTACTCATAGATGGCAATAAACATTTTTACCCAATTTCTTCAGCTGCCTTTTATTGGGCAAGGGTAATATGCCTTGGGAAGAAAATTAAGCGCAATACTGGAAACTGTTTGCTTAAAGTGTCTTTTCAAATTGGGCACTTAGCCAAGGATTGCATGAAATTAAATAAGACCCTGCTCTCCACCCTCCTGAGCCCAAACAGCCAGGCACTGTTTTCCAGTCTAAACAGGTCTCTTGATTACTCTCTTCTAGCTTGAGAGATAGAGAGACCTGTGTTCAATGTTTAGTGACCCATTGCTCTTCAAATCTTAAGCAACTGATCTTCAAGTCATCTGTTCCTACCACATTTTTTGGTACAAAATCATTGTAGAAGAGAATGTAGACCTTACAGTTTCATGACTGATGTTACCATGCATCCTACCCCTCCTGTCCAGCCATTGACATTTCTTATGTCTTATGCTAGATCGTAGCCATTGGTAGCTCTTATCTTCTGTCCTAGAACCAGCCATTCTTATCTCTTACCCTAGATCCCACATACTGATCAGTGAGTGTGCATTGGCTTAGCTTTTCCCCATTAAAGCCAAGGAGTTCTACCAGAACTTACAAGTGTCAAGTACTCTCGCACCTCAGCCTCATTTCTACCCACACCCGTAACTCTTTTTACCAAATTACCAGGGGTTCTATGCTTAATACTTTGGAGTTTTGCACCCTCTTATTAGTTTGGAGAGTATCTACTTGAGCAGAGGTGTTTGCAACATTTATCAGTTCTACTTTTAAAAACCATTCAGTATGTTGGTATAAATGCTGCTTCCCATGATTCATGCCTATAAGCTGAGGCACTTTTGTTCTTAGGCTAGGGAAAGTTCACTAAATCAATATAACAAGGATGTGTTCCATGATATACAGATCCTCTGAGATGCTCAGTGAGAAAAGGTGTCTGCGGTCAAACATCTTTGGGAAACAGTGTATATCTCTTGGTGATTCAAAATGTGCATTAGAAAAGCAGAGTGCTAAGAAGTATTTCTTAAATTTATTTGACCATATAAAGTTTAAATTATTCCTCACCCTTTCTCTCCCTCCTTCTTTTCTTCATTAAACATTAAATATATAGGGCTCTGTGGGAAAGATTTTGGAAAACACTGTGCTCTCCTATTTAAGAAAAGTTTTCGAGGGTCAAGTTCTACTTTTCTCCACAGCCAGAACCATGTCTGGCACAAAGCAATTACTCAATACATGTTTGATAAATAGAAATGAACAAGAGAGTGTTCTGACACATTGAGCCGAAAGTTGTTTTAAAAAATAATACCAGTTATTTGGTGCCAAGTATTTGGGAGTTTTACAGAAATAAATTATTTTAAAATTGAATTCAGTTAATCCACTTGGGTATGTGGGTCAGAATCACAAGATGTCCAGTATGGAAAAAGCCCTGGTAGATAACTAGTGATGACAAATATAAGGTATCTTTCAGACTGAATTTATAAAGACACTGAAAGAATTATCTCAAGCAATATAAGTACAGCAATAGAAATATGAGATCTGGGCTCAACCCAGGGAGGCTCAATCTTGACTGCCACTTACTGGCTGAGGAATACGGGCAAACGTATTTGTGCCTCATTTTCCTCATTTGTAAATGCCGATGGTAACTGCATTCCCCTCAAAAGGACTGAACAAGATTAACCAAGTAAATGGCTAAGTACAGTGTCTAGCACACAGAAGTGATATTAGATATTAATATTATTTAAATACATTATCAACCAAAATTGCATAGTCAACATGAAATTAGAGGTGACACTAATTCTAGAGAGAATTTGGAAGAACTTAAGATTGGAAATATGAATGGGGAGGAAGGAATTGTGTTTCTGAGGTCTCCCTACTGACAGCCCCCAATCCTGGGCCAATAGTATCAATGTTTTGGAGAACAGTCAATTCTGGTTTGAAAGTGGGATTCACAAATCTTCCCAGGGTGGGGTGGTAGGTGGGCATTTTACTTGTTTGGGTGTTTTGTGGGTTCAGACAGAATCCTCTCTGTTTACTTCTAAGTCTCTTTAAAAAACTGCATTATTTTTTGAGAAACCGCAGAAAGAAGGTGCCTTCTCTGTGAGCACAAACCGCCATTCCATACCTGAATGGGTAGGCAAATGCTATGTCAATGCTGAGGTTACTTTCCGTCTTGTTGACACAGTCCACACTCAGCCGCAGGCCTCCGGAATAGCCACCGCATGTTGCAAACGCAAAGATCGCAAAAAGCTGTGGGGAACAAAAAAGCAAGAGAGAAGGGAGTCATTGGAATGATGCTAATCCAATGAAATACATCAATCAGAGGTTAGTGTCTGGATTGAGAGAGTGTCTGCATTTTTCTGAAATGTGGCATTGTCTTTGGTTCAGGCTGGAAGATGAAAGCCAGGAGGAGGATGGGGACCGTGGAGGTGGTGTCTGAAAAAGTAGTCTGGCAAACTGGGATAACTTTGCTTGGACAAAAACTGAACATGAGGAGAAAATATCTGTGTTTGACTGTGTAAAGAGTTGTCCTGCCTCAGAAAGTAGAGATGTAATCATACATCAAAGGATCTAGAAAGTTACACACTAAGGAATTACTGACAGATATCTCCAGATGGGAAGAATTCAAAATGTCTCCTTGCTTTCTTTATTTCATTTACCTGTATTTTCTGCAATAAACATGTTTTATCTTTTGGAGTAATATAGTTTTTTTTAAAGCCATAGTCAGAATTTCTTTTTTTGTTAATGTTTATTTATTTTTGAGAAAGACAGAGTATGAGCAGGGGAGGGGCAGAGACAGGGAGTCATAGAATCTGAAGCAGGCTCCAGGGTCTGAGCTGTCAGCACAGAGCCAGACGCCAGGCTCAAACCCACGGACTGTGAGATCATGACCTGAACTGAAGTCAGATGATCAAACAACTGAGCCACCCAGGCACCCTAGAATTTAAGACCTAATGGGCTGAGGGAGAGTAGATGAGTATCTAACAGGTGCTATTTCAGAGCACAAGCTCTCAGTGTATGTCAACTTCAAAGTCTCCTTGGTTGTTAAAACTCTGTGACCACTGTTAAAAGGTTCTACTAGTGACCAATTAATGTCATAGTCCATCTTGGTGTAGAAATGGACTTGTGGGAAGTAGGTATTAAACACTGAGAGCAGGAAAGCAGGAAGTCTTCAAGAAAAAAGATATCTCTGGGAGGGTAAGGATGGCCTAAAATGGCCTAAAATGAGAAGCAAATGCTAAACTCTGCTTAGTTTGGCTAAATTCCAAAGTATTTCTTGCTCATTTCCAAAGAAAGTCAGTTAAGGGCACTTAACACTACCTCATGTTGTAACCTTACTATTTATTTTATTTTCATTTTGGAATTCAGCTTCTTTAGGTGGTCTGGGGTCCCATTAGGAATACTAGCCCATGTTACGTAGAAAAGAGAATTATTGTGTAAGGGTTAAGTGCATGGACTCTGGAATGAGACCTTGGAAAGGTTGCTTAATTTCCCCATGTTGTGGTTTCCTGACGTAAAACGGCATTGATAACAACTCCTCTGAGTCATTTTGCTAATGATGATATTAAATAGAAAGTTGCTGTGGACAAGAAGGCTGCTGGACCTGGCAACGTCACCAAGTTTATTCAGAAAGTACGGAAGGCGAAACGCGCATTATCCCTAGCGCCTGCCATGCCAGTCTCACTCAGTGGTGGAAGAGAATCAGGGCTGTTGGTCTCACTTGACCATCTAACTTTAACAGGGTAAGATTGGTTACTGATAAAATCTTCAAAGGTAAAGTACTATTTTGTGAACCATTGTTTTTCTGTGCACGGCAGTTTTAAGTTACTGGTTTTAAAAATCAGTATTTTAAAAATACTGATTGACCAAAAGATACAGTAGATACAGTAAGAGAAGACTATGTTTATACGTGTTAATCTGTGGAAAGCATTTAAAACAGAGCCCGGCACAGGATAAGTACTCAGTAGATGTTAATGAATGCTGTTACTGTAAATAGATGTGGATGGGCTCTGTGGTAAGATGTTCCAGGCCATAAAATAGGAAATTTAGACTTACTCCCTTGCTAAATCTACATGACCATCGGCCCCAGTGACCCAGCATCCAAAGCACTCCAGAAAAGCTGATCTGTTTTGCTCTGCTTTTCTTCCTCATTTGCCTCACCAATAAGGTTTGAGGAGGCATTGAGAAGCTACTCTAATCCCCTCTGCAATTGGGAGCTCCTACACACAGAACACCCAGGCTGGAGGGAACCTGATTTTATTCCTGGGGTGTGTGTCTGCTAACATTTCATGACCAAATGCTCTCTTTCGGTCAGCTCTTACTGTTGACAGGAATAAGGAGGAAGTGATGTTAATTGCTTGATGCTTAAATCTTCTGTTTCTTCTTGAATCACTGAGAGAGGTCAATGAGATGGAATATGTATTTATGTGCAGCCCCTTTCAATTCATGCAGAGATTTATGTGGAAGCTATATATATGTACTTTGATGGGGTAAGGGTCCTAAGTGTGTAATCAACACTAGTACATGTAAAGGTTAGGAGGAATTGTCCATTCTTGCCATTATCATGTGCCTACTATGGGCCAGGTATTGGGCTCAGTGATTAACATATGTGATAATATTTTCTCTTAACAACAATGGTGTGTGTGTGTGTGTGTGTGTGTGTGTGTGTGTGTGTGTGTAGCCTATCATTTCTATATTAAAGATGTTGCAGAATAGCATAATGGCTTCAAAGAGTTGCATTAAAAATTTCTTGAAACATTAAAATGTAGCAAGTTAGAGTTGAAGGGACTTAAAAATAAATCCTGTTAATTTCAGTGCTTGATAGTTATAAGGGAACTACCCTTGGCTTTTCATCTTCCATTAAAGTGCTTTATATACAGTAGGATATGATTAATACTACCACGTAATGAACTTAAGATGGAATGGTAATCATGTATTTAACTATTCAAAATGTTAGATGCATACAAGGGAAGTGTCAGACTATTAAAACCACACACACCACTATTTTTTTCTTTTAGTGTCTATGGAGCTCTGAAAACAGAAGG
Source organism: Crocuta crocuta (assembly GCF_008692635.1). Classification (NCBI taxonomy): domain Eukaryota; kingdom Metazoa; phylum Chordata; class Mammalia; order Carnivora; family Hyaenidae; genus Crocuta; species Crocuta crocuta. The sequence continues at coordinate 4,013,812 of NW_027529442.1, read as the reverse complement.
CATTGTATTTGAGTTGACTATGACACCTATGGGCTTTCTGGTTAAGTTTCTCCCTTCCCCCACCCTTCACTGATTAAAGGGAAATCATACTGTGTGACCGATATCAAATTCACATGGGTTTGGTGAGGATTAAACAGATAATGTCTGTACAACTCTGGGAGAGTCAGATCCTGCCGAGTGAATAACGTATTACAGGCATGGTTGATTCCATATTTGGGAGAGTGAAATCAACTCCTTCAGAGTATATCAGCCAGGGGCCTAGTTCTGCAATTGGAATACATCAAGACAGAGAGGGGAGAGGGGTCTGAAAGCTCTTCGGTGGGTCAAAATTCCCTTAGTGTTGAAGAAAAACGTAGAGTGGGAGGGAACTCGGAAAATGCTCTTACGATCCCCCTCCCAGAGGTCTGCCCAGCCACTCCTCCCTAGGTGGTTGGGAAGAGCAGTTTTGGAAGTCAGACAGAACCGAGTTTGAATCCAATTCCTAGCTATCTGACATGGAGCAAGCTATTTAACTAATTCATTGGTTCATTCAGCAGACGTTTAACAGTGCATTTGTTAGGTGCCAGCTGGTGGGGAGCAAAAAGGTAAAAAGGAGAAAAGACAAAGACAAAGAAAACCCCTGCCCACTTGGGAACTCAATGCTGGATTGGGGAGAAAGAATCAGAAAGAATATACAAATGAAACCATTACAAATTACGTTATGTGTTTTGTGGGGGAGAAACTCTTCTAGGCACCTGAGGAAAGTCACATGTAAGCTACGACCCTGAGGATGAAGGAGAGGAAGCCATGCAGAAAGGAGGCAGGGAGTGGAGGGAAGTGCCCTGGGCAGCAGGAACCTCTCAAGTGACACCCCCAGAGAGGAAAGGCTGGAGAGTGGAAGGTCAGCGTGGCAAGTGCATAGTGAAAGAGGCTGAGAACAAGAGTATTCACCTCACATGATTTTGTGGGCTGCAGCTGAGAGAATATATGTAAAGCACCAGGCTTACAGCCCTCAACAAACATTAAAGTGTCTTTTCCTCCTCCTTCTTCCTCTGCTACTACTACTATTACTATGTATTACTATTATTAATAGTACTACACTAGCAAAGAAAAAGAGAACTTGAGAGGAACACTCACTTGCCCCAACTCAGCTACAGCAGAGTTGGAACTAGAATCCTGGTGTCTGGACTCCCTGAGTCAGCATTCTTCTGCTTAGCTCTACAACAGCAGGGAGAACAATTTCTGGCCACCTGGGTGGGAGATAACTGTCAAATGTTCTAGTCTTTGCACGGAAATGCACCATGGTGTTTTAGTGGCCTGAAGTTCTCCATGTGTTGACCATGTGTCATCTCTTGAGGGTCTCATGGGCACAGACTGGCAAGCTCACTAGCCGAGCAAAATGGGTGGTTTGTGCTCTCTTTGTCCTCCTTACTTGCCTCCCCCCTTCTTTCCCTCCCTCCCTCTCTCCCTTCCTTCTTTCTTCCTTCCTTTCCTCCCCCCTCCCCCTTCCCTCTCTCCCTTCCTTCCTTCCTTCCTCCCTCCCTCCCTCCCTCCCTCTCCCACTCTTTCCTTCCTTCTTTTTACTGACAGGGTGGAGAATTTTAGAAGGCAATTCTTGGAAGATGTTGTGAAGAGACAGAAACTTCCTTAGCTTGACAATGGTTTTGCTGAGAGACCATTAAAATTAGCAAGAGGGAAGTTTGTGTCTTGTAGATGCGTGGCTCTGTAAACCTAATGCTGGCAGATGGAAAAGAGGGAAAACTGTGTTATGTGGCCATGATGGAATGAGAAGTGGGCATGGGTCCTACAAGTCTGAGGAGAGGAAAGAGCCTGAATTAGGGAACTGGGGATGTGAGGTGCTAGGAAGAGATGAGAGCGAAGGACCAGAGAGAAGACCTCCATCTGAGGCTGACTCTACAGTGACTACATGCACGTTGATGAGACAGGTGAAGCCATGGAGTCTGTGTGTGCACACGCATGCATGTGTCATTTCTCCAAACCCTGGGCTCTGTGTGTTCACCCTGAGCTAACCCTGCATTCTTTCTGGTAATGCAATCTACTTACTCACCTTCCTAGACATTGGGGTCATAACCCGGGGGCAAAAGTCCATTTACCCAACCAAGTGGAATGATAAAACCTCTGTGTTGCTATCTTCCCTCAAGCTTCCAATTCTCAAACAAAGCAGACACCTCGCCTTCCAGTACATTCTAAGATAATCAATATCATAACCACCAGCCCAATCATTCACTTCCCTAGAATTCAGGAGACAGAAATAAATCTCCTAAAATGAACTCTCATTTCACTACTGTCTTGGATGATCTACACTCTGTTCCTAACAACAAAAAATTATTCTCTAAATGGACAAAATTAACCAGCAGAGATTTCCCTGGCATGCAGACTGATTAGAAACAGATCCAGGTGAAGGAGACAGAAGCATTGCCTTGCATTTTCTGACTTAATAAGCATCCGTAAACCAAAATCACCCATAGCAGGAATATCTATGCACAGTTAATGATACCAAAGGTTTTTCCCTAGAAAGAGGGCAAGCAGTTCCTCCTTGGAACTAATTGAACCATACAAAGAATATCAATGAAAGATGCTATTAATCCTTCTGGTTAATTTGTGAGGCATAGTTGAAAGCACTGGGTTGGTGGAGGACAGGAAATCAGGCTGATTAATGGCTCTCACAGGGACCTGTGCTCTGCAGGAAAGTTAGGGAGGGGACGTCTTCCATGGCCTGATACACAACCTTAGGCATGAAGGATACCTTGGAAGAATAAGTGAGAGTAAGGAGACTAGTATGAAAGGGATTGGAAAATTGAAACCAACCATTGGTATTCATATTGCCACTGAGCTGTGTGTGCTGACAGTCAGATCAGGGCATAAAGCAATGATGTCTAGCATTTGATGTGCCAATTCCCATGGTGTAAATACTCCCACCATGGCCAATTCCAAGCTACCTTCCTAATGCTTACAAACTTGATTGGAAAGAGAGCTAGCTGCACAGTCAGGTGAGCTCCAGCATACCACAGCTCCCAAGGGACTTTCCTTGGCTCTCCCTGGGAGCAAGAGCCTTGAACTTCTTTCATTGATTCATTCCTCTTCATTCATGTTTCCTGTTATTTCATATCACTCACCTTGGGCTTACTGCATAGTAAGTACTGCACTCTTCTCAGGTACAACTATTCACACTTTCATTCATTTATCTACTCAATCATTTATTCACTTAGTTATTATAGCAGAGGCAGTTGATGCTTTGCCTATATCCCCTTAGCTCACCCTAAAGGCCACCTGCACCTTCAGGGCGACAGTCTGGTCTGCGTCCACACCACAGGCTTCCCCCTCCAACACCTCACTGGTGATGGCTTTTTCAGGTGCCATGAATACACTCAGCCTTGGAACTGAGACATGGTGGAAGTCCCTTTGAGTGAATTCTCTGCCAGCTTCCAGTTTTCAGTTTGGGATGGAAATTGGTGGATAAAACCACCTCTTGTGGGGAAACTCTGAGGTGTGTTCAGTATAGTTTTTCAGAGGTCGTCCTTCAGGATTGAGCCCCCACTGCCCACAGTCACATCTCCCTGCTCATTAACATCCCTAGTGGGTGTCCCTCCTTTTCCCTGTCTCCCTTCCCTACTCATCATTGTGCTTCCTGGCATTGCCTCTCAAGTAAACTTTGGGGGCCAAAATTCTTGCCTGAGGATCTGTTTTGGGGACTGCCACTGAGACAGTTCTCACACCCTGACTAAGGGCCTATTACTTTTAGCGCACTGCAGTGTGCTCTAGAATGACCTTAATAAAAGGAATTGTACCTCCTGACACACCTTATCTCATGCCTCCCAGCTTCCAGCTTTTCACACCCTCATCTCCCCGGACCCCTCTAAGTAAGCTGAGCTCCTGTGTAAACCTGTGTAAGCTCCAGAGTAGGCTTCCTGACCTCAGCCCCCACACTGCCCGGTCCCATGATTCTCTGCCTTTGTTTGCTTGTTTTTACGTGACCAGATGTTTTAAAACCTGTAATTTTTGGCTTTGTTTATTCACCTGTTTATGTTTTGTTTGACCACTTCCCTGGAGAAAGGTAATGCACTTGTCTTTGTTTATTGCTGGATCTCTACTGCCTTGTACAATGCCTGGCATGAAGTAGGTGCTCCCTAAATACTTGTTGACTGAGTGAAGCTATTTCCGTCCTCCACCTCTAGGGAACTTGCTGTCTATTTGGAGATACAGACAACTGAATGAAAAGGCCCTGTGACAGTGTTTTACTGTGTAATTGGAGCATGCTAGAGGAAAATAAAGTACATATTCTATGGTACCTATGGTATGTGCTTGCAGAGGAGCTGAGGAGACATGAAGAATAACTGTCTGGAGAAATGGATAGCCAAGGAGAAATCAGGAGAGCATGCCAGATTTATCCAGGTAAGAGGGAGAAGAAGAGTGTTCTAGGGAGAGAGAGCAACAAGTCAAAGAAAAGAGTCAAGAGGGCAAGTGAGGCACATTGAGGCTGCGCAGTTGACACAGCTGGAGCAGACCTTGCAAGGTGGGAAGAAAGGAATGACTGTTCAAGAGGTAGGCAGGGACGGTTCAGGTATGGTTTAGCCGGGATCAGAAAACCATGGCCCCTGCACCGAATCCAGCCATATCCAGTCACATCTATCTATTCACGGACGAATACCTGTTTTTACACTACAGCAGTAGAATTGCATCCTGACAATAAAGATCCTGGTCCACAAAGCCAAACATATTTACTATCTGTCCCTTACAGAAACAGTCTGTCATTGTGAAGAAACCCAGATTTCATGAGGGGATTGGGATTTCAGCAGGGGAGAGGCAGGACAAATTTGCATTTCAGACCGGCCTTTGTGGTGGTTGCCATGGAGAGTGTGGACCGAGAGAGGGAGGGACTGGGGGCTGGAAGACCAGCAGTGTCTTACTTCCCTAGGGTCTACAGACCCCGTGCCAAGAGGACCATGTCCCAGTTATCTTTATATCTCTCACTGCACGAAAACACCATATGTGGCTCATCACTTTCACCAATGGAATGAATATCTGAATGAATGGGCAAGAGAGGAGGAGAGAAACCTATATTTTGGCACCGAAAACCATATTAAACATTATGATGCTAATAGTAACAATAAAACAATTATATTTGGTTTTCTCTGCCCATGTCTTCAGTAAGCTCATTATTTACGTTAGCATATTTAATCCTGTCAACAATCCCCTGAAGTAGAGATACAATCCCTCATTTTATAGATGATAAAACTGAGGTTAAACAGCATGCCCAGGGTCATACTGTTTTTTTAATACACGGAGTAGTCACAGTTTGAACTCAGATTTGCCTTTCTCTAAAATTTAGCTTCCTTCCTCTTGACTCTCCCCAGGCTGTGAAAGGGGTCTCTCTTGGCCAGCACATGCTTTGGAAAGACTAATACAGAAATGTCAGTGATGGGCATGTTAAGGTGTTCTCCATCACATCGGTGCTCAGAAAGCCAAATGAGGACCACAGAAAGCATCCATAGGACAAAGCCCTGATCATTGTAATGGATGCCTGTGGTAGCTCATGTCTTCTACCTCAGCAACCCAAACCTTCCCCCTGCAGCAACACAGGCCACCAGGGGAAGGGATTCAGAGTCTGGCATGGCAGGAACATTTCAAAAGCTTGTTGTGAGGGGCGCCTGGGTGGCTCAGTCGGTTAAGCGGCCGACTTTGGCTCAGGTCATGATCTCGTGGTTCCTGAGTTCGAGCTCTGCATCGGGCTCTGTGCTGACCATCGGGCTCTGTGCTGACAGCTCAGAGCCTGCTTCAGATTCTGTTTCTCCTTCTCTGTCTGCCCTGTCCCTGCTCACTCTGTCTCTCAAAAATAAATAAACATTAAAAAATTTTAGAAACAAACAAAAAAAAACCCCAAAAGCTTATTGTGAGTGAGGCTATGTCAACTACACTGCCGAAGTCCCTCCTAACTGTCAGCTGCAACAGGGCTGGTGGCTTGCTCACTTTCATACATCTCCATGATTCAACAGTTTATAGGTTTAAAGGGACCTATTTCCCCTCCTCCACTTCCCTTTAATGAGCCCTTCTTGTCCCTTCTCCTTTTATGATTTGTCTTGGGCTGATGAACCATTTGTCCTAAGAACCCATGAAGAGCATTTCTGGGAACACAGTTGTTTATAGGAGCTGATTACACCTCAATAGTAGCCCCGTAAAACTGAAGATTATATACTGTCAAGTTAGTTTCTGGTGCAGAACGAGCTTTTGATGAACTGTGGCTTCCCTCATACCCTACTTGGTACCCAGGAGGCCCCAGCAAACTGATGAACACCTTTAAAACTTAATGTTCCATTTCTTCTCATCTTTGTCTAATTCTTTTTTCTTTTAGTGTATCTTCTCCTGCTGATAATTGGATTTTTCGAATGAAATTGACCAAGCACCTTCTTCACTATCAGTTTATGGTTACTGCAATATTCTGACCCAGTAAGCTTCTGTGAATAACCCTGTGCAACCTCAGATGGGACACTCATGTGAAGATAAAAACTGCAAGTTGTCCCTGGAAGGCAATATAATTGGATCTCCTTGGGAGGCACTGAAAGCCACTGTCAGAAAGCTTTCCCATGTAGAGCTGTAGGTTTTCTCCTGTCGCTGCACATAACTATCTGTGTTCTTAACCAGCACTAGTATCTCCCATACTGCATTCCATTTCACACCATCTGTCAAATACTGGATATTGTGCCCTTCTGAACTTTGTGTTTTGTGTGAAATCCTCACAGGCAAGAGCAACCTCACAAAATTGGTACTTCACACCATTACCCGAGGAATTCTGACCAGGCGCCGCAGAAAGAGAGCTCCAAATCACTTAGAAAGTAAAAGACGTTTCTATTTTCATTGTCTTAGATGTGCAGCCTGGAGAATGGATCAATTAGTAAAGTATTTGGTCACAGATAATGGAAAGCCTGACCTGTTGTAGCTTAAACAAATAAAAGTTTGAGGACGTCTGGACAAACATCCCTTTGGTTCTTATGGTCTTTGTCTCATAGTCACAAAATGGCTGCTGTATCCCTGGACAAGTTAGCTGTGTGGGAGACTGGAAAGTGAATATTCAACTTTCCTGGGCTCGGTAGGGAAGGTAAGCAAGGGGAGAAAAGCTGAGTACGGTTGCTGGGTCATTCGGTCTCCACTGTCTGCCACGGGAAGTTATGGGACCAAGGGGAAGAAGTAAAACAAGTATTTGAGGTGTTTTATAACGGCGAGACAGCATAGGAAAGCCCATTCACTAAGTGGTCATTTCTGATGTCCTAGACAGTGCCTAGAAAATCCTATGCCTCATATGCGATAGGTTTAACTTAACACATGTCCATAAATTCAAATGTAAATTTCTGCTTCAATTTTATTTTCCAGCATAAAGCCTGACAGATCGTTGAAGCAAAATGCATGGTTAAAATAGTAAAAATAAATTGGAAACAATATTCATGCTTAGAAAAATATAGAATAACCAAGCAAATTCTGAGATATTCAATCAGTGGAATATTACGCAATAGTTATAAAGAATGAATAGCAGTATAGAAAGGTGTTCATCTTTTGTAAACAAAAAAAAGCAAATTGCCAAGTATAATATACATACATTGTATTTTTAGAAAAGAAAAAATATGTTATATATAAAAATATGTTTATANGCCACCCAGGCGCCACTCAAAAATATGTTTATATTTTTATTAAGTATATAACAGATATAAATAATATAGGCTATATTTTATATAATATCAATATAACGTATATAATATATATTTTTATTATGTATTTTTATTAAAAATACATGTGTTATTATATTATATATTACATTATATATAAATATTATACATATATATGAAAGACTTCCAAAGGTCTATGAAGTATCATCTGTTATTACCATTGAGGACTGGACTTTGGAGGCAGAAATTCAGTTTTTAATTACTTTTGTATTGTTTTCATTTCTTCCAATAAACATGTATAACTTGCAAATTAAAAAAAAAGGCTTTATTAAAATTGCAAAATTAGACAACCTCCGGGTAACATGAACAAAGTAATTTGAGACCGTCATTAGATGGTGGTGCTATTTTTAACTTCCATTTGGATGAAAAAAAATATAAAATCAAAAAACTCTCACTCTCTTCTGGAATTATCTTCAATAATCCCTTCAACTTATTTACATTTGCAGACAATGTAAATGGAACAACATTTTTGACCTGTTTAGCTGTTAAAATATTTTGGCAAAGTCACTCATTAGCATCAAGGTGAAAACATTTCAAAATACACCATGGGAACCTAGGACTTGAGTAGACTATCCATCAGCAAGTGAGTTAAAAAGTGCAACTTCTCTTTCATCAGATTCAGTGATGGTAATTATTTTTAAGGCCTCAATTCTAATTCTCTCATATCTGTCTTAATGGAATCACATGAAAGAATGAAAATTTAGCAGAGCTTCTCACCCAGAACTGACACCATTTCTCTGACACCTGATTAGAGTCTTGTGAATTAATCTGTTGCTTATTGTAGTGTTTCTGAACTTGACATTTTTCTGTGATAGGGACTTCCTGAATTTTCTTACCTATCATAACCATCTCTCTACAGCATTGAAGAAAATCACTGATGATAGCTATCTTAACTGCACCTTTCTGCTTGATAGGGAAATTAAAGCAAGATAAGCCAGGGAACAGAGCCACTGGTCTGTAGTTCAGTAACACGTATTGAATATGTTGGCATGAACCATCCTTTGCCAGAAGCCGTGCTTTCATGACTAGATTTTTTTTTTTAACTGAAGAGAAGTCACAACCTTTAAATCCCATTTTTCAAAATGAGTCTGCCTTAGATACCATGTCCATAAGATTAAAGTCAAGTTAGGATTCTATTCCAGTTGAATCCAGTACATTTGACATCTCTTCTTGACATTTTATGAACTAGAGTTGTATTTATATGTCTAAAGCAAATTAGAATAACAGAGATTATTTTGGAAAAAGAAATATTGATCCTAACCAATTGGCTACATTCAATTAATTCTTTGTACTAGACTGCCTGGTCATTAAAAAAGAAGTTTCTCTTATTCTTTCCCCTTTTTAAAACAAAATTACTTTGTTTTAAATTCAGCTTCATCTTGATGAAAGACAAGCACCGAATTCCAGGAAAGAATAGTGCAGTAGGTGATTTTTTTTTTGTCTTAGTTTTGTACTTTTTGTGTGTTTTGTGGCTATATTAAGTAAAACCTAGGACTTAACCAAATACAAGCCATGAGTATACACAGGCATTGTATTCAAGCTCATGATCTAAGAGGTAGCAACCCATAATTAGTCATAGAGCTAAGGACTGTCAGAGAATTTTGAAATGTGCAAATAACTATAAATAGAGATTTGAAGGCCTTCCCATGTTCTTCACTTCCTTTGAACACTTCACAGGCAAAATTGCATCTTTACGTTATTCATACTTTCAGACATTCATGAACTTGTTTTGACTATTCTGATTTTTTTGACCATTTGATTTCTGGGTCAAAACCTCTGCACCTCTCTAACATGAAGCATTGTCATGAAATCACCTCTGTCATCACAGAGAACTTGCCACTATGTCTTAATTTGTTACATAATGGGAATAAAAGCAAACCTAAAACAGGCACTTAAAACGTAGCATATTGTTCAATTCAAAAAGTACTATAGAGTAGATGTTCCATAGGAACAGTTTGAAGTAGATTCTAAAGTAATATTTTCTGATTACAATTCAAATCATAGTAAGAACACAACTCTTGCTAAGTGCACGTAGCAAGATTCTACTTGTGTCTGGCAGTGTGCTGGGTGCTGTAAAAACATTATTATCTCTGAAGTCTCATCACTCTGTGAAGTAGGCACCATCATCATCCCCATTTCAGAGCCAGGTAAACCATAGCTTAGAGGGGGTAAGTGATTTGTCCAAGGCCACTCAGATAGGGAAGAGTCATTTGAACCCATGAGTTTATAACTATACTAAAGGAAACAACTAAAATTAAAAATCTAATTGGTCGTTGTTAGAACAAACCCATTATTTTATTTTATTTTAAGATTATTTATTTTGAGAGAGGGAGTGTGCACATGTCTGAGCAGGGGAAGGGCACAGACTGAAGAAAGAGCCAATACCAAACAGGCTCCATACTGTCAGTGCAGAGCCCAATGCAGGGCTTGATCTCACGAACCTGTGAGTTCATGACCTGAGCTGAAGTCAAGGATAGAATGCTGATATAGTTGTAAACTATAATTATTTGTGTTAGCTGATAACACAAAAAGAGACACAATCAGATATTATGTGCCTTAGTCTAATAAACTGTAAAGTTTTCTTGGCAAAAGACCCGATTGATCAATCAATCATTCAAACTCTGAATTTGAGCAAGCCTCTATGCCCACCTGTCAATTTACCAAAAAATACAGAAGAGACAGGAACATGTAAAATGACACCACAAGAATTAAACCAGTAAAATCCAGACCCGGAGAAACTCTCCAAGGGAAAACACCTTGTTAATTCAAGAACAACAAAAACAAACTACAAAAATGTACAGAGAGAGAGAAAAATGTACAGAGGGGGAGACTGAAACAGAGGAGGTTACAGATTAAAAAGGTTTTAAGAGATATATCAGTCCAAGGATGGATTTTTTAAAATGCAGATTTAAGGAAACTATAAAAAAATCATGAAATTAAATGAGACATTTGGGAATTTGTAGGTATGTGATGGTACTGAATTCTCGCTAATTTTTAAAATGAGATATGGCGGTATGGTGTTTTTGTATTCAGTACCTTTGAGAGATTCATACCAATTTATTTATAAGAAAAATGATATGATGCCTGGGAAGAAGATGTCGTAACAGGAGCATAAGAAGGAACAACACTGGCTGTGAGTTGATTATTATTGGAGCTAAGCCATGAGTAAAGAGAGGCTCATTAAATTATTCTGTGTCTTTATGTGACTGGAAAGTTCCATTATTCAACGTTTTTAACAATTGAGAGCATGTTATAAATGGATCCAGATATGAAAGTTTATGTATAGACAAAGTTCAATCATTTTTTTAATTTAATATATATGTGAACAGTTTTCATGCTTTTTTAAAAAAAAGATATTCAAAAATAATCTTAATCAAAATTCCTGAGTGGAATGCTTTTTAAAGCAAGGAGGTCTCACCGTGTTCTATTATTGTAATACTGCAGGGCTTAGAGGAAAATATATTCTTTTCTTTAACAAAATTTTCTTTCTTAATAATCTGTTATTGATTGTTCTAAGAACCCATTTAGTTGTGCTTCATTATGAGGGGCCAGCTTTTCCTCATTATGTTTTAATGAGATGAAAGATCACCATAGCCTAAAGGACTATACATGCCGTGTAAAGGACATTATTTCCTAGATAATAAGACAAAAATCCCCACCATTGTTCAATAATGTCTTTCTATTGATTAAATTCAAGAGATAATAAAATATATCAAATTACTTAATATTTAATATATTGGCTTTAGTTTCTGAGGACTAATGTTATTAAATGGAGTTCATAGAGACCAAACTGATAAGCAGAGACATAAATATTTTCCCATCAACTTCAACCCTGCAAAAGACACTGCAAATATGGAGCCATCTAGTGATTCTGTAACTAAAAGATAGACCTTTCCTAACACATTTAGCTTCTGGCTCCGATAGTATACATAAATCACTTTCTAACACATCTAGCAAGGTTAAAATACTATCAGAGAGTCACCTTATTAGTTCATGGGAATTAAGTTAAACAAAAAATAGTGACATAATTCTAAAAGATGGGATTTGCATGGACTAGAGGCCCTTGTGAGTTCTTTGATGAATGTAAACAAAGAGCAACATGACAGAACTGTCCTCGGGGTAAACACCATGCTCAGTTCATAGCAGGTATTTGATATTAATTTGTTATCAAATAAAGGGAGGGGGAGCATCAAAAGGGGATTCAAGTAAGAGTCCAAAAGGAGATAAGTAGAACTAGACATTAGAAGAAAAGGTACCCACATAAAATTTGAAGTCATGCGAAGGAAAAAGGTAGAAACAAAAATAGATAAATAAGAGTTATAATAATTGAATGGTAACATTCCAAGGAGTGAGATCATCTTGGAAGTTGGAATAAGATGAACTTGTCTTGGGGGACATTTGATAGTTGTCTTCTAGGAAAGTCCTGATAGGGTGATATGGGGAATATCTGTAGGCTGGTATTTTACCTCAGTTTACCCTTTGGGAAGTTGCTGAAGGCTGTGAACTTCCTTCATAGAAAAATTCTCATCACCACATATATTTAAAAGTATCACACAGATGTCGTGGATTCAGAGACCCTTTGAGGCTCTCTAATAGACCACACTCAGCTATCCAAAGACCTCTGGCTAAGACTCACTGCCCTTAAAAAGAACAACTTAGCAGAAACCACAGCTGGTGTCACACCATCCATGCCTCTTACTAAAATCTATCATTCCCCTGTATTCCACAGTTACCTGTGAGGCAACTCAAATCTCCTAGGCATTTTCCAGTCTATCCCACTCCACCTAACAATCTTCAATACTTACCATAAGTCACTTCCTTTATAATTACATCACTATCTAATTCCTTTTTTGTTACTTCAATGTGTACTAGAACTCTGTCTAATAGGAAACCCAGTATCTGGATTTTTGAACAAGATCTGGCTACTTCTTACAAGGGGCTAACCTGAATAGAAACCACTTCACTGAAAAGGTAAACTATAAAATGCTTCACAGTAAAGTATAAAGCTAGGAACTTTATCTTGTTCCCCCAATTATAGAAGAAAGTGACAGAATCCTTCTGGGAAACCCACTGGCAGACCTGAGTGACTGAATGCATTCCCCCCTGCTTTTTAATATATTTATTTATTTTGAGGTTGGGGGAGGGGAGGGGTAGAGAGAGAGAGAGAATCCCAAGCAGGCTCTGTGCTGTCAGTGCAGAGCCTGACACAGGGCTCAAACTAACAAACTGTGAGATCATGACCTGAGGTGAAACCAAGAGTTAGATGCCCAACTGCCTGAGTCAACCAGGTGCTCCCCAAGTCCATTTCTAAGGGAATACACGGTCTCCAAGGAATGTGGTTGATGGAGGCCATGGTGGCTGGACTTGTGTCTGCAGAGTAGAAAAACCCCCAGGAATGGTTAAGCCCAACCTACACTCATTTCTCTGACAGCCCTGGTTGTCATACACCAGCACACTTCCCCTTATAGGAAACCAAAGTCTTGCCCAAGAGGCTGATTTGAGACCAGTGAAACCTTAGGGTATTTTGACTTAGCAGAGATTGGTTGGAAATGCATGTTTTAATGGATGCACAATGAAGTATGCAAAGGATAATTTCCCATTCTAATGTTTTAATTTCTTCCCAATCATAATAGATGTGAGAAGATATCATCTTTTGAAAGAGATAAGTCTCAGTTCATTTTATATCAATACACAATTTAGGAAAGGCATCTTTTATGATCTCTGTTATCAACAACTCTGGGAAGCAAGTGTCCTATGATCTGGGAATAAGGTGTAATACAGTGACCTAAAGTAAAGGCTAATGAGTATAAATTCACACCACTGAATTCCAGGGTTTATTTGACATATGGCTCTTCAGTGAGCAGTCTGTTATCTAACACAACTTTATCAGAGGTATGTGGACTTTCTCCTTAAAGTTTTTAAAAAAATGAACATCATCCTCTAAATGTAAATATTTATTATCTGTCTACTGAGTGCCTGTGTGTCAGTGCTGGGGATAGATAGATAGATAGATAGATAGATAGATATACATATTGATGCCACTCTCTTGGAGCTGATACTATGGTGGGAACAATATGCAATAAGTGAATAAACAAATACAAAACTGTGATAAAGGAGATGAAGGTATGAGCAGGTACAGTGACAGATGATAACAGTGGGGTCTTCTTAGATAAGGTGAACAGGAAAGACCTTTAACGAGGCAACACTCGGGCCTAAAAGACTGAAAAGGAGCAAGTGCTGGGAACAGTTAGAGATGGTTAAAGGGACAATCCCAGACAGAAGATTCTGAGAAGGCCAATAGCTTGACAGGTTTGAAGAAATGAAAGGTGGCTGCCATGGGTAAGGAGGGGAATGGCATAAGTTGAGGCTTGAGGAAGACCAGACAAGTCCTCATAAGGAGTCTAGATGTACTATATGAAATTTGTTTGTTATTTATTTATGAGTCACATTATAGTAATTATTAATAATAAAATACTCATAATCAAAAAAGTAGCTAATACTGAGGGAGCATTTACTACATGCCAGACCTGAGTAAAGTCCTTTACATGCATTATCTGAAATGATTGTCCCAACAGGCCTGAAAGATTGGTATTACCCTGGTTCAACATTGGGGGCAACTGAGAGCCATAACATGGTAACTTCTCTAACGTTACACAGTGAGTAAGTGGTAAAGCTGGGAGTTGAACCCTAGACTGTATGACTTGAATTCTTAGCAAGATCCAAAGACATCCTCCTCCTCTTGAATCTCATCCATAACTAGAAGCATCTGAAGACAAGCAGAACCTGCTTTTGGATTAGAACGTGGAGGGACCTGAGCTCCTTTTGATCTCATTCAGACTTAGCAGTGTATTTGGCAGATGCTGAAATAGAATCTGAAATCCTAACAGAACCAGTGGTCTGTGGGGAAGAGATCAGAGGCCACGTTTTTGACACAAGTCCAGAAAAAGGCCAGGACAGAGATATAAGAAACTGATAGACTTGCTCAAGTGAAAGGAGGAAGCTGCTACATTTGGCTTTTATCAGTTGATATGTTTCTGTTTCTTGGGAAGAACAGATAGACAAATGCCAAAGGGAAATGGAAAGAGCTGGGTAATGTAGAGCTTGCTTCATAGGAAGCTGCTTTCCTTAATGGTTATGATTTTTATGTTGTTCTCATTTCTTAATGCTGCAAGTCCAACGAAGTCTTGGGTATGAAAAAATAAACCTGGTGTGACATTAGGATACTGGGCTTAATGAGCATATAAAGGCTGTATTCCTTTTAGAGACACTCCTAGTATCCATGAGTATAGCCTCATTTGAGATATGCTCAGCCTCAGCCTATGGTACCTCCTCTGTCCCCTCCTCAGAGTCAAAACCCTGAGAGCCATCCTGCATTTTTCTTTCTCTCATCTTACTCAGTCTCCTCGCTTTGCTGGTCTGTATTCTTAAATTTTATTTTAATGTTTATTTATTTTTGAGACAGAGACATAGAATCCGAAGCAGGCGCCAGGCTCTGAGCTGTCAGCACAGAGCCCGATGCAGGACTTGAACTCATGAACCTCGAGATCATGATCTAATCCAAAGTCGGATGTTCAACTGACTGAGCCAACCAGATACCCCTGTATTCTTAATAATGGTCAGCTGTGTTCCCTTCTCCATTCACCTGCTAACGCCTTCGTCCAGGCCACCAACATCGCTCGCCCAGGGTAAAGGTGAGGTCTGCCATCAGCTTCCCTGCCTCAAGCCTTGTCCCAGGACATCCAGACTTTATTCTGCTACAAGAGTGATCTTCTTAGAATGCAGATTTGACTATGCTGCCTCCACTTCCCCACTTACCATCATTCAATGGCTCTCCACCACCTACTGGATAAAGTATAACTTCCTTAGCATGGCACCCACCACCCAAAAATGCCCATGTACTAATCTCCTGCCATATAACTACTTTACATGGTAAAAAGAACTTCACAGATGCAATTAAATTAAAGACCCTGAGTTGAGATTATTCTGGATTGTTTGAGTGGGTCCAATGCATTCATAAAAGAGGGAGGCAGATGGGGCAGATTCAAAGATCTGTGGTGTCAAAAAACAGAAAGGGTAGGGGAGAGACTGATTTAAAGATGGCTGGGGTGCCTGGGTGGCTCAGTTGGATGAGCATCTGACTCCTGATTTTGGCTTGGGTCATGATCCCAGAGTCGTGGGATCAAGCCCCACGTTGGGCTCCACGCTCAGTGTGGAGTCTGCTTAAGATTCTCTCTCTCCAGGGGTGCCTGGGTGGCTCAGTCGGTTAAGTGTCCAACTTTGGCTCAGGTCCTCTAGAAGTTAGAAAAGGCAAGGAAAAAGATTCTCCTCTAGAGCCTCCAGAAGGAATGCAGCCAGGCTGACACCTTGATTTTAGGACGTTTCACTTCCAGAACTGTAAGATAAATTTGTGTTTTTCAAGTCACTGAGTTTGTGGCAATTTATAGTAATTGTGATGATACTAAACTAGTACACATTCCTGTCTTTCCTTCCCTGTATCACAGGAGAAAACTGATCAGTCTTCAAACTTCTACTAGACCCTCTACACTTCTTAATTCACAAACTTTCCTCTCTTAATCAAAATGTAAGCTCTTGAGAGCAGGATCTGTGTCCATGCACATTTATGCATGAGCACAGAGCTAAAGCATAGATAGCCATTCATTCATTCATTCATTTGTTTACTTGTTTGCTCCTTCACTCATTCAAATATGTTATTTATTGAGTGTTTAATATGCACCAGACATTACTATACTTAGTAATTGCATTAAAGAGCATAAACAGAGGCTTTCTGTCTTCAAGAAGCTTACAATTTGGAAAAGGTGGACATTAATAAAATAATCTCGAAAATAACTTGAGTTGACTGAAGGATGTTTAGAAGTGGATGACGTATTTGTCAGAGTGGGCAGAGGGAATTAAATATGTAAAGCCTCCGTGGGAGGATGGAGCAGGATATACTGGAGGACCAAACTGGATGAAGCTGTTCAGTCAAGGGCATTTGGGGAAGACATGATCTTGAGAGGTGGGCAGGGGCCAGATGCTTCAGGGCCTTATGGGATCCCGCTCAGGATACTGACATTTAACCTAGCAACAATGAGAATTTATTAGAACATTTTAAGCAGAGGAGCTGAATAAGCAGACTTGAATTTAGAAATGGTCACTCTCATCACTATGTGGAGAAGGGCTTGAAGGAAATGTGTGTGGGAAGAAGAGTCAAGAACAGTAAGACCTTTGATGAGAAGTTGCAATAGTCCAAAGGAGAGAGAGGGGTAAGAGTAAAGATGGAGAGAAGTATACAAATTGAGGGATACTTTGAAGGCAACATTGACAGGATTTAGAGTTGAGTTGGTTGGCGGTGGGTGAGGGAGGCATCAAGGGTGACTTTATTGAATGAGAGAATACAGCATTTTCCTATAGTTTGGTACCAGAAATCATTTTGTCAGAATCAAGATGCTACATGGCTCATATAAAGAACACTGGATCAGTTCAGATCATTTTAGGATCCCACTTTTCCATTCAGGCCCCTTGAGCATTAGGCTGTGTGAACTTGATAGATCACATAGCCTTTCTGCTTCCTCAAATGACAGAAAGAATGATCTTCAAAAGGAAGTAACAAAATGAAATTAGAGATTTAATTCAACATAACATGCTTCTGTTAAAATATGTTCTATTTTGCCCATACCATGGTCTTATGAAATCTGAAAAATCTAAAAGAAAGATGTGATGTATTTATTTCCTTTTGAGAATAATGAACGTAGCTGGAGACTACAACAGTAGTGCACATGAATGTTAGGTTCACATAGTATAAAGCATATTTGCAGAGCAAGTTATATAGTTCTGGCTAAACACAAAACTGAGAAACAGAAAGGTGAGAAATTGTTGTGACTATTGCCTTTTGGCTGTTATAGGAAGGAGAACTTACTCTTGGTCTTGTATGTGGTGTAGAGTTTTTTTAAGTATATGCACTACCGAAGTAAGCACGGTGTAGAGTTTTTTGTTTTTGTTTTTGTTTTTTTTTTAAAGGAGAAAAACAGTGTGAATAAAGAAACAGAAGCAACTAAGGAGTATTAGTCAGTGAAGTGTCTCATTTCACTGAAATGTGAAAATCCAAACTGGTGGATAATGGAAATAAATCTCAACAGGTAAATCTGGGACCAAATCAGAAAGTGGGGTGTGGAAGAGAAGATTGGTCTTGGTGGGGTAGGATATTGGGGGGCCATATAAGTTTCTGAGGAGGAGAAAGAAGAGATAGGTAAAGACTAGGTAGGAGAGGGTGTGCTAGATATTTTGGATGGAAGAACAAGTGGAAGCAAGGAAATCAAAAAGAAATGAGTGATGTGGAGGAGAGATTGAGAGATACGTCGGTAGGATTCTCCTAGAATTTGGTAGTTTTGCCTATAAAGAAAGTGGAGAAAGAAGAGTGTGG
This sequence comes from Crocuta crocuta, assembly GCF_008692635.1. Taxonomy (NCBI): domain Eukaryota; kingdom Metazoa; phylum Chordata; class Mammalia; order Carnivora; family Hyaenidae; genus Crocuta; species Crocuta crocuta. The sequence goes on along the minus strand of NW_027529442.1, from coordinate 3,995,677 downwards.
AAGGAATACAAGGTTTTCAGTGAAGAGACTGGGATAATGACAGTTTTACTGCCAGAAATGGGTTATGAGGGAAGGGAGACAATAGGTAGCCCTGTTTTGAAGAGGCCAAGCTCAGATGAGATTGTGATAATCAAGTGAGCATATTCTATAAGTGAAATAAGAAAATTGGATTCACGAATTAAGCAATATGGTCATAAAATGATAGCTGAGTAGTAGATATATTCCAAAAATGGCTATAATTCTTTATAGCTGCTCCCATCCAGAGATGGGGTCTCTTTCCGCAACCCTTGAATCTGTGATGACCTAATGACTTGTTTTCAGCAACAGAATGTGATGAAAGTGACCTTCTGTGTCTATCAAGCCTAAGCCTTAAAAGGGCTTGCAGCTTTTTGCCATGAGAACAAGCTCGCCTCCTAAATGATAAGAGATAAGCTGCACATTCACTCACATTTTCGCTGCTGGGAGTTGGCTAACCCCTAAAAAGACAGCCACCTTATTAAACAGAAAATGACCATAAATGCATCATGACTGAGCCCAGTCAAGACCAGCAGACAGACTACCCAGCTGAGCTCATGACAAATTGTTAACCCACAGAATCTTGAGCTATGTAAGTAGTGTGGCTTCAACCATTAAGTTTGGGGGTATTTTGTTATGCAACAAAAGCCAAATGACACAGAAACTCTGAGAGAGAGAGAGAGAGAGAGAAACAGAGGGCAGTGCTGTCTAAATAAATCACATAAATTCAAGGAAGAAGTAATTAACCTAACTAGCAGATTTTACAAGATTTTATTAAAGCAGTAATTCAATGACCTCATCATGTATCAAAAGCAAAAAAAGTTTTAGTGCCTCAAATACCCTGATTTTCACAAAAGATGCATGCCTATTAGGATCAGGAGACAAGGTGAGAAAAAACTTAATTGAGGGTCTTGAAAGGAGAGAATGATTCATAAGAAGTGGGTTGACACTTCTACCATTTAGAGTGAACAAAGGCAAGAGGAACAAGTTAATATCAAATCTATCATGTCAGATGTTATCAGTAGTACCCAAAGCATCAGCCAGGAGTAACCCTCCATTTGCCAGGCAGGAGCCCAGTCAGGGCACGGAGACTTCCCCTTTCCTGGACGAATGTTTGCTAAACATGCAATATGCTCCAGATATGGTTTTGAACTCTGTGGACCTGTGTAGTTCTTCAGGAGAACCTCTTCCTTCCTTCTTAGGTAATACAAATGAGAATTTGCACCATAGAGACTATTGACCCTTTATTAAGCACAGGAATGTAATGACTTTCTTATTCTTCAGATCCTTTTCACTTCTTCCTGCTTTCTAGATGGTAATGTTAGTTTGTTAGATGATGAAAAACGTTAAGCTCATTTCAATCTTATTTTGACCTAATTTATTTTAGGAGATGCAAGAAACGTCACTGAAGAGCTCACTGAAATGCACCCTCTGTGCTTCTGGTGCTATGCTCATTGGTAAGTTCTTGACTGTTCTTAAGTTTTAGGGGGGAAGCAGGGGCCTGTTAAGACCTTAAGGAAGAAAAATAAAACAATAAAAAGGAATCATTCTAAGTGGATCAGTTCAACAGACTAGAGCTACTAGAATAAAAAAAACACAACGGATAGAAACTGAGAAATTCTCTGGGAAGCTAGTCCTTACCTTAGGAGAAGGAAAACGAGAGGCCTCCCAGCATGGATCACAGCCTCAGATAATTTCTGGAGATGTACTCTGAGACATGCTAAAGAAGGCATTCTTAGCCTGGAGGGCGGTGACCCCATGGAGGGAGAAACTTTGAAAGAAAGGCCCAGGTCTATAAGCAGTCCTTCCTTAACACCAAGCTGGGCTGCCACTGTAAGACATCTGGGGAGAGCACGCTGTGAAGGCTGTTCTTTCTAGGGCCTACGGGTGGACTCTTGAGTTTGAGGTCATGATTTTGAGCCCCATGTTGGATGTACAGACTGCTAGAGTATATGGGTGGACGTGGCTCCATTGGAGCCCAGTTGTGTTCTAATTGTGCTAGAATAGTTAGTATAATAATCAGATCCAGCTCTGATATTCTTTCTTCTTTAACATACTGTCTCTAATATTTTAATTATTAGATTGTAGTATTGTTTGTGGACTAGTGAGATAATGAGGAGGGATGTTAGATCTTTAAGGTACATTTGGACACTTAGCTCATAGAATTCACTAAGATATAATTTCAATTTTGAACCAATAAGAATAAAATTGTTCCTATATTTAAATCAGAGGGTATTAAAAAAAGATATTAGGAGTAAAATACTTTAAAAGCTCATTCTAAACCTAAAGTAAAATTGGTTTGGAAAATTCCATAATAGCCTAATAGGTTTGTGGGTTTTTTTAAATATATGTACAATTGTTTGGAAGCTGATGTTCCATGGCTCATAAATTCTATTTGCTAATACAGTATTTATTCCACTTTCATCCTTAATACCATCATATTTAGATAATGGTAATAGTTTAAGCCTAAAATAACCTCGACAAATCCCCACAGTGCAGAGCAATGACATCACACCAGAGCCATTCACTATCCTAGAGCCCTTACCTTTTTTTTTATGAGGCTTTTAGGGATTGTCAAATAAGGAGATATTCTATAGTAGAATTCATGTTGAATTTGGGGAGAGAAGACTGTGTTTGATTCTTCACATCACCACTTAACACTACTAAATCCCTGGTCAATGGCAAACAAATCTTTTGTGGGTTTGTTTTTTTTTTTTGAGAAAAGGAGATTTTTTAAATGTTTGGGTTTTTTATTCAAAGAGTGAGAGAGAGAGAGAGAGCATGCTCAAGCAGGGGAAGGGTAGAGAGGGAGACAGAGACTCCTAAGCAGGCTCTGTGCTGAGCCAATGCCGGGCTGGAACCCACGAACTGTGAGATCATGGCCTGAGCTGAAACCAAGACTCTGTTGCTTAACCGACTAAGCCATCCAGGCTCCCCATGCCAATGAACATTCTTAGCTATAGTTTACTTTCCTTGATGGAAAACTCAATATACAATTAACCTACTCGTTTCCCTGGCATGGTTAGTATCATATGGAATGATGCATGACACTGTCAAGAACCCAGTACCATGAACCTGCCATTATCAAACGTTCTATGGGAAGGTGGAAAGGTGGTACCAGTTGGTCATCAAGCTTTGAATCAATTTAAATTCTTCAAATAGGATAATTCTAGATTTTTAGTAAACCCTAGAGAGAAAATCTGAAAATTCACAAAGATAAAAAATAGTTATTTATACTTCTAAAGCATTGCTGTAGGTTTCTCCAGATAAATTTGCTGTTTAAGTTTTAAAAATAGGGGTTTGAAAGAATTACCTGATTTATATTTCTCTATCGCTTTTAGCACGAGCCAACATTTTCTATTATTTGTTTATTGCCCCCCCCTTCTCCAAACCTTTGAATAACATATAGGACTCCTGCATTTCCAGTGACGAGGAAAGTTCCTTGCATTTAGTAGAATCTTAATAAATGTGTGTTGAATGACTAAATAAATGAATGATCGAAATGATAAGATCTACATGCTGAAATTAAATTAAATGTCACTTCTACAATTTTCAAAGTTGGTTTCTATTTAGAGCAACTAAACTATAATTTCATGATTATGGCATGATATTACAGATAATTTGAGAGTAATTTCATGAAATTTCATTTTGTTTAACAAGCAATAATAATAGTTACAATTTATTTAGTATAGTACTATACGCCACATACTTATAAATACTATTGAGAACCTTATAACAGTCCCTCATTCTCCCATGGTGAGAATTCTTTCCCCACTTCACAGATGAGAAAACTAGAGTTCAAGAAATATAAATCACTGGAGTAAAAGTCAAACAGCTAGTGGGGAAAGAGAGCCAGAATTTGAATCCAAGGTTTGGATAGATCCAAAGTATACATTCCACAGTGATAGTTCGTCTCAAAAAAGAATTAACTAAAGGTAAAAATTAAATGTGATTTAATATTTGTCTAATAATGTTTTAATTGCATCCTTGTTCTGGATAAATACCTTACCTTGTTCTGGATAAATCAGATCTTCAATTCTAATCTGACAGTCATTTCCTCGTAGTGCCTAAAGACGTTATTACACTATATTTTGGTATTACTGCTGCTCTGAAAATCTCAACATCATTTAATTTTTTAAAACTTTTTAAAGCTTATCTATTTTGGGAGAGAGAGAGAGAGAACAAATCCCAAGTAGGCTCTGCACTATCAGCACAGAGCCTGATGTGGGGCTCGAACCCACGAACCATGAGTTTACGTCCTGAGCTGAAGTTGGATGCTTAATTGACTGAGCCACACAGGTGCCCTTAAACATCATTTATAATAAATTCCCCAGGTGATTCTAATGTAGATGGTCCATGGGCCACACTAGGTGAAAAAGATCCTGGAGGTAAAAGAGGCTCACAGTTTGTATAGAATCTTTTTTCCCAACAGCTTCGGGCTCTTATGGTGGGGAGAGAGGTGGTGGCAGGGAGATGACCCTTGATACTATCCATGAGGAGGGTCAAGGTCATCCTCACTGAAGAGGCAGAGCAAAGAAAATCTGGGGAGCTCAAACAACTGGTCAGTTAGCATCAAAACCAGAGCTAGAAGCCCAATCTTTTAACTTGTTCTACAGCTGAGTTTCTAAAACTTAACTGTGCTTGTGAATCAGCTAGAGATCATCTAAATGTAGATTCTGACACTCAGAAAGTCTGGGGTGGGACACAACATTCTGCACTTCCAAGAAGCTCCCAGGCGCTGCTGCTGTGACGTGGAGAGCAAGCATAGTGCTGGGTGTGTGCTACACACATGTCAGTTAAATGATCTCTTAGCATGTAGTCCTAGTGTGAGTGACCCTCATTCAATATCCCTACACTTATGAAAGGAGTCCATGTCCTTCATGGGCTCCAATCCTTCCTCCTTTTAACTCCTTCAAAGAGTTGTTCGAAGAGCGAGTGAATTAATATGCATAAAGCACTTGGAACCATGCCTGTCACATAATCAGTACCCAGGATGGCTTAGCTTTTAGCCCTTACTACAATGGTAATTAAAACACTTTTGAGGGATTTTTAAATTGACTCTTCCCCGCTTAGACTGCAAATCTTAGAAGAGTGGGGACTACATCTGTTTTAGTTACCTCTGTATCCCCCATTTTAAAAAAAGATTTTTTTTTTTGAGTAATGCTACACCCAACATGGGGCTCAAACCCATGACCATGATCAAGAGTTACATGCTATATATGAACTGAGCCAGCCAGGCATCCTTCCGTATCCCAAATTTTAACACTGGGCCTGGCACACCATCACTCCTCAATAAGTACAGTAGATGGCATAAATGAATGAATGGATGAACAAGTAAATGAGTGAATGAGTAAGAAAACATCCTTGTCTTCCACAGGAAAAAAAAAAAATGTTTGAGAAAAACACTTTCCTGGAGGATAGAGGCAGTGGGATAGGGAGAAAAAGAATTATCCTGGGGAACTGGTCTGGGAGAGGTTTGGAGAAAGTGTTTTCCAAATTCCTTGGAGGATGAGGAGTTTGTGAATACCAGTCTCAGAGTGAAAAGGTGAGCTGAGGGAAAGGAATCTGGGGAAGGATTGCCAGCAGGTAATAGTCTTGGAAAAAAATATCAGCTCACCGATGTTTCTGATCAGATGTGTCAGGAGGTGCTTTGAGGTAAATAAAATATGAGACATGAGAAACCTTTGAATTTCCTGCATCAGGGGCTAATAAGGAACCCAGGGCAGGCATTGAGAGCCTTTCCCTGAGCTTTGGTCCCCTGAGAGGGGAAAATGAGCATTTGTCAATTTTCTTGAGGAGCTTCTGGGACCCCGTAGAGAGAGGAGAGGGTTAAGGTCACACAAGTATTAGACCATGATGGACAGATGTCAGAGGTCAGATCAACCCCGTCTCCCACCCACCACAGAAAATCAGTTATGCCTGGACAGAAGAGGGTCAAAAGGCTCCAAGGGAGTAGGAAGGAGAATTTAGGGGCATTTCTTAAGATGAACTGATCATAGGGAATTGCTTTACCCATATTGCGTTTGGTTTTATTACAGTTATTCTTCAGCGATGATACTGTCTCTGCAATTTATAATATGGACATAAATCTCCCTTTGAGATGGAATTGCCCATCAAAGCATTTCCAGACTACTTCAGACACATCCCATAACTGCAGTCATTTTCCTGGTAGGCTGGGGAAACATTTCCCCTAACCTCGTGCACTCATCAGGGCACGGAGTGAATGAAAACTGATAGCGGAATGGCCTTTGCCTGCACAAGAAAGGAAATAAGGATAGTGACAATAGTGACAGTAGATAGACACAATAGTGTCTAGGACCGCATGGTTTCACTAGGCTTTCCTATGTTGTCTATGACAGCAATCCTCTCTGCAGTTCTAGGGAGAGGAAGCATTATTTTCATTTTATAGATGAAGAGATTGAGGCTCAGAGCAGACAAATGAATGGTCTAAAGCCATGCATGAGCACAAGTGGCAGAGCTAGGCTTTGGACCTTTCATTCCAAGTCAGTTCTCCAAGATAGTGCAGGCAGGAGACAGTTTTCTTGATGGGCATTCTACCAGAATAATATGCTTAGAAAGCCTTTTACCTTGGCAAACATGCCAAGTGTTTCAATACTTACCAATACCTTTTTAAAAATATTTTTTAATATCTAGTTCTTTTTGAGAGAGAGACAGAGAGATAGAGAGAGAGACAGAGACAGAGTGCAAGTGGGGAAGGGGAAGAGAGAGAGGGAGACACAGAATCCAAAGCAGACTCCAGGCTTCTAGCTGTCAGCACAGATCCGACACGGGGCTTGAACCCATGAACTGCAAGATCATGACCTGAGCCAAAGTTGGACACTTAACCAATGGAGCCACCCAGGCGCCCCTTACAGCTACTTTTCAACAAGGATAAGGGCACAGGTACAATATGAGCCCTCCTTCTGGAAAAGCCATGCATCTATTCAAGCTCAGGAGCATATATGAAGAGCGCTATGGTAAATTACCTCCTGCCCTTCATATGTTCTCAGTGTCTTGACTCTTCTAAGATCCATCAAGAAGCTCCATGCCTCTATAGCTTCTAATGAGGCTAGAAACATGGTTCAAGTCACCCTAAAGATTCTTGGGTGTACTCAATTAACACAACTAGGGACATATCTCAGGGACCTAGACATCTGGCAGTAACCCAGAACATGGACATTTCTGGTATGTGCCAGATCCATAAACTGGCCTTTCCCCATTTGAAAGGATTTTCAGGTCATTTGTCTGGAAGGACATTAAGCTCTGCTTTGTCTTCCTTCTGTACCAAATTCACCAGAAGTTCTTAAGAAACTCAACTCACCTCTTGGGGCTCCAATTTTCAGGCTTAAATAATTAAGTTTTAATATTTTACAGTCATCAAAAAGAGGTCAGATGGTTTGAGGGTGTCATATTTTCCTGCTGGGATGCTGATTCATACAGCAGGTCCATCTGACTTCAAAAGCTGGGCCTATCCACTTGCTAGACTGATCTCTAGGGCTTTCTGTGGTTTTGCAATGTACCACCCTATATTCCCTGAACTACAGAAGAAATTCTAAGAGTGGAAATGGACTGTCCCAAACTCCTTAGCTAGTAGATATTGAGGAAGAAGTCAAATTTATGGCTTTCCACTCACTAGCACATTGCATTTATTTCCAAAATAGCCTCAAAAAGGTATGCTTTAAATATACTTCCCTTTGTTTTCAATTAAATATTACAATTCTATAGGAAAAAACACACTGGAATCTTAGTCAGTGTTTGCAAATGTGAATCCTGGTTCTAGTCATCATTATTGCCAAGAATTTAGGTCTATGGTCATTCTAAATGTCCATTTTTTCCATCTGTTAAAAGTTTGTAATATTTTAACACTGCCTCATTTGTTGATTGCTGGGATCAAATGAGACAATAAGCGAAGTGAGTGTGGTGAAGTGCTATATAGAAATATAAGAAAATAAACTGGGGCATCTGGGTGGCTTAGTCAGTTAAGCGTCCAACTTCGACTCAGGGCATGATCTCGCAGTCTCTGGGTTCAAGCCCTGCATCAGGCTCTGTGCTGAGAGCTAGCTCAGAGCCTGGAGCCTGTTTCAGATTCTGTGTCTCCCTCTCTCTCTGACCCTCCCCTGCTCATGCTGTCTCTCTCTCTCTCTCTCAGAAATAAATAAAACATTAAAAAATTTTTTAAATAATAGTAAAAAAGACTTAGAGATATCTTACTTGTATTTGTTAGGCAAGTTATACAGAATGTTTGGGGAAAACAATGCAAAAATCTTGGGGTGAACCATGTAGCAAAGCATCTGAAAGTAAGAAAAGTAGAAATGAAATAGGAAGTTTGGATCAAAGCAGATGATGATCACTGAAGTTTCTTGCTTAGTGGTTCTAAACCTGGGTTATTGGTCATTGTCCAGATATAGTTTTAGTTGTGACAACTTGCATGGACACCTACAGAGAACCAGATAATGCAAATTAAATCCAATTCATATGGCCATTGAAAATCATAGTTCCTCTAGGTACCCTCTCAGTTTCTGCTTCATCTTCTTTATTTTCTTGCCCTGTTGAATCTTCTTCCCTTCCTTTCTACCCCCAACACTGGGCAAGAATAAGCACAGCCTATTGAATCAGAGAATCCCTAGGAGCAATAAATAATGCTTATAACACACATGCTTTGCATGAACTCTTCCAGCTATCCCCTTCAAACTATCCATTTCAGCCAGACAGTAATCATATCAGGAAATAAATGGATTCATTCTTATTCCTTCTCTGAGCATGGACAGATAAGACCAAAAGCACATATTTCCTGTGAAAGTCTTACTAAAACAGTTCAATTATGCTTTTAAGAAGGCACATCCTGAGCCATGAAATAGAAACCAGGTTTAGGTGAGAAAATGTAAAATACAAGGCATTTAGTTCTGGGAGTGCAAATACTACCTGTTCATCACTATATCTCTCATGCCTAGCATGGTAGGCACCCTTAAATATATGATGAATGAAGGAGAGACTGGTGAAGTCAATAGTTCAATCCTTCTTTCAAATCTGCCTCCAAGTAATTTAAAAAAAAATTTTCAGTTATAATTTTTTTTAAAGTCTCAACCCTTCAATTTCACACGATGGCAATTTGAATGCCATAGGTCTTGAAAAATTGTATCCATTTTTCTCCTTTATGGAGACCCAGATATAGATATATGGGTTCATCACTGAGAGGTACATATCAATATTGTGACTTAAAAGTCTTTGCAATAATAATACATATTCAACAAGTTATTTTTTTTTATTTTTAAAACATTTATTTATTTTTGAGAGACAGAGAGGGACAGAGCATGAGCAGGGGAGGGACAGAAAGAGACCAAGATACAGAATCTGAAGCAGGTTCCAGGGTCTGAGCTGTTAGCACAGAGCCTGACACGGGGATGGAATCCATAAACCCTGAGATCACGACCTCAGCTGAAGTCAGATGTTTAACTGACTGAGCCACCCAGGTGCCCCTGGACACAAACATTCTTAAGGCCATGTTATACCAAAAATGAAATAAACCCAAAATATTTGTCACATCTTTGCCAGAAAGTCTACGCTGAGACAATGTGTCATAACTTGGGAGGTTTTAAAGATTCCATAAGCAGGACTAAAGAAGTCACATGGGGACTATCAATAGAAGCCTTTTGTGCCCAACACATCAGTCCCCCAAAGGACCATAATGTCATGATTATCCAGTTACGTTGGCCAGCCCAAAGCTCCACAGTGAACTGACTGCCCTTTGTTGGAAATAAGCTTTCCAGAAACTGTAGTGGAATGTGTTTCAAGTTGCCCCCAGAACAATTTTCCATTAGTACTTCTGGCTAGAATCTGTGTTAAAAAATGACCACTGAAAAAGATATTAATTATGCAGATCCATTAGTCAGCAGAGTAGAAAGACTGAGGTGTTTCCATTTTCAACTCATCCCTAATCTTTAAACATTTAAAGAGACACCTATGACCAAAAACCTCTTCTAGAGGATTTAGCACTTCATGTACACATGTCGAGCTCAAAACCCTCACGGACTGCATCTTCTTACACAAGTAGCGAAGAGGACCACTAGCTCTGTTTGTACACCAGCTTAGAATGTTTGATGACAAATTCAGGATTACTCCACGCTCATTATGTCCTGTACCAGCTGCTTTCTTCTCACTTAATAGAACCTTCTTAAGCTCTTAATGATCAGTATGTTTAAGTAGATGTATCCACAGACAAAGAAAAAACAGAAGGAAACATAGGTAAAATAAAGTACAATCTCTCCTGCTATTTTATTTTGGATTTGATCATCTCTTTGAAGAAAGCTGTATCTTGCAGATGGAGACTGAAATATGATACGCTTCATAAAACTGTCTTTAAGTTTAGTTTTAAGAAGAGCCTGTATTTGATGAGCACTGTGGCTGAGCACAACATATTTCGTTACAGTAAAAGTGCTCATTTGATGGCTCTTAATATATTTAGAATCCTCATAAATACTGTTGGAAAAAGCAGATGGATTTAAATGTCTTTATCCTGACTCGCTCTGATACCGCACCTTCTGATTAAACCACCCAATTATTAGTCTTTTTAAGAGCAAGAAAAAGAAGTAATAGAGAATCAATTAGTTTCCAAGCTTGTCTTGAACAAAAATGACTATCATTTTGGAAACATTTTATTGTGTACTACACTCGGAATTCTTTTTAATTAACTGGGTGTCTACACCTGGGCGGGAGGTAGGATGCTCCAAGGCTACTGCTTACTAGACACAGCAAGTGACACCAAGAAGTCAATATGGTATCAACACCTCAAACCTTAAATCTCAGTGTTCCCATTTTGTGGTGGGTTGTTTCGTTTCTTTGTTCATTTTTTTTTTAGATCCCTCTGGTTTTGGTGAAATATAGCAAAGGTGTCCTGAGCTGGGTTCTATCTTCTGGTAACATTTCCATCACTCATAATCTGTTCTCTCTCACTGGAGGGAATAAAATGCAGGATTTGACAGACTCCCCTCATGACTAGTATGCTCTGCCTCCAGTCCAAAAACTGCCAGTTGAGGAGGAATTTCAAACATATTGATTCTAGGTCAGTCGCATTTTTCCCCCATAAGACTCAACTGAATTTTATTGGCTTAAATGGATTTCAAATGGGCAGCTCAGTGCTCAGGTGCAAAAGAATGCATTTGGGGACTCTGGATTTCAACTTTGTCATGCTCCTCAGCATGCTTATCAGCAGCCGTGTTCATTTTTTAATGACTCAGGTGGTATAGACACTTTGCAGTATTCTACCTGAAGTGCCACCTCAGCCCTTTCCAGATAGCCAGAAGTGAAAGGAGATCGTGCTGGGGTGAGTAAAAGGAGGATGAGAATTCTACAAAGTTCTCCGCAAATAAATCAATTTGGCTGCAACTGCTTTTTACATTTGCATCAATGACAAACCAGACTTGAGATTCTGATATTTTGAAGTTATTATCCCATCTTTATTTTTATCCTATGTTCAAATGATTGAAAGTCAAAGGAATGGATTTCTTCTGATTAGTTAAAAAAGCTGCCTTAATTTAGCCACTTCTGTATATGTCTTTCTGTAGGCTGGCTCCCTTTCGTCATGTCCATATCTTTGTAGTTACACAAATTGGGTGGAAATAAAACACACATTCTCCAGTTTCAAGCAGATAATTAGCTTGGAGTCACAAAATCACTGCCTGGGAAGAAGGAGGTTATGCAGTGTCAGAAGGTGAGGAGAACAGTAAGGAAATATGGTGTGTTCTTGTAAGCCCTGGCAAAGCATTCCAGCCTAGTCATTGATTGAAGATTGTATGGATAAAGTGAAGCCTTGACAGAGGAGAGAGATAAAAAGCATGACCCTAGAATGAGCCTACCTGATTCTGAGTTCTGTCATCATCAATTTCATCACCATCATCATCACCATCATCATCATCATCATCACAGTGTTGCCTCAAGCAAGTTAAATACTGGCCCTATGTCTGTTTTCTTATCTAAAGAATGGGAGGTTGTGTTATCTCCCATGGGATCATTATGAAGGTTAAATAAGCTATGTAAAATGCTTGCCACAGTTAAGCATACAGTAGGTACTTACTAGACGGAAACCACTATTGACCTTCTGTATTTTGCTAACAATAATAAATGATCCATTGTGAAATAAAAACTCCCTGGATTATTTTTCCCAACATAGCACAGATTTTTATTCCTCAAAATAGATTACAACAGTCTTTTGCCCAGGGCGTTCTGGAGTTTCATGAAGGGATGCTTTTAAAGACCATGCACACTAACCCTAGGTCAAACTAAGAGTCCTGACCTGTTGAAGATACAGATGCCCCATTGCCCTTCCTACATCAGTGAGTCCAAGCATGCTTGGAGGCTTAACACTTTTGTAACCTGGCCATCGCGAAGCAAAGACAGATGCTTTTACATCTGCAGGGTGCTACCCACCTCACATCTTCATTAACCTGTATTACTGAACAGCTTCAGATGATGATCAGCTCCTTTCTCAGCTAACAACTCTGTACATCACCTGCCTCAAAGCCATGAAAGGAGAAGGATGCCAAAAGGCATTAGAGATGTTGGGGAAGAGGGTATGTGGGGAGGGAGAGGGACATTCAATGCTCTTGAGTTCGTTTAGCAGTAAATGCCAACAGCCCAAAGACAGAAGTTTTGTTTGTTTTTCAACAGATGATCTGCTGAAGAACACTTGGTTCTAGTGAGGGCTGAGGGCATGGAAAGCTGTTATTGGTAATACTGTGACCCTGCTAACAAGCAACAGAAGTTCATGTGAGTTTGCGGGAGTTTTGAGGCTGAACTATTTCTGAAGCTGAACTAGATGAATCCTATTCAAAATTCTGTTTGTAAGAAACAGTAGCTTCGTTCCAGCACGCAAAGGGTGTGTGAGGGGCAGAATGCCCCAAAGAAAGTGGATTTGAGGCTCAGCGCATTCCTAGACACTCACTACTAGTTCCATGATTTGGCCCTTAGGAGATTCGGGATCTGAATAATTGCTGTTCTGAAGATTCTCCACTTAAAAGGTCTAGGCATACACATGATAGTCCCAACTTCACTTTCAAAATCTTTGAAAAATATATATAGTCAGACATCATCTTGTTCCTCGTTCAAGGGTGCCTTTAACTTTCATTATAAATATACTTTCTTAATTCATTTCACCATGAAAAAGCCTGTGCAGATTTGTTGATTGTGTAACATAAAGAGAAAATTAAAGCATCAGTTTGTTTCTGTGAGAGCAATTACTTAATCATCTCATCATCTCTGTCTAGGGTAATTATATTAACAGAATTTCTCCCAGACTTCTGAATGAATAGCAAAGAATTCAGACCTGCTAATACTCTCTGGAAACAAAAGAAAAACACAGCTAACTAGGTAATGCATTTAAAAGTCATCACTCGTTTGAACTTAATAACAGCAACTTTCATCCTAATCATCTTCAGATACAGAAACATGAGAGCCAGGGCTGGGCATCTGACAGATGGTGGCACAAATACACAGTGCAAAGAAAGACAGAGGAGAAGCAACGGCCACTTGTGATTCCATCTTTTCACGGAATGCTAGAGACTGACTTTAATGATCTGAATACTTTTCATAAATTCAGTTCAATAAAGGTGCACATACCTGATCTTACAGGCAAACTCATCTCATTCATTCCACCTTTATAAGACCTTATGAAATTAGCATACCTCTTTCAGCCCTGCATACTATATCTGGTAGCTATTTATGGAGTTGAAGAAATTCTTGCTCCGACACTGACGAAGAAACTTTAATTAAAATGGTAAGGAGGCTGTAGCACAATGAATAGACTTAGGACATTAAACACTCCAAAGGGGAGGAGTGACGAGAATGACATTACATTTTTATAAAGCCAAATATAAGTTTGCTTAGTTTCCTTACTATGTTAAAAGAAACCCGCCACATCCTTCAACAACTAAGGTAAGCATCACACTATCACACAGCACAGCCTCTTTGACTTAAAAATATGAATATAAGAAAGCAAAGTAAAAAAAAAAAAAGATGTTACCACCAAAGATTTCAAAAATGATATTTGGAAAGAAAAGTATGCAGCCTAAATGTACCTATGTAAACACACACACTCACCACACACACACATGCATCTCCACAGCCAGCAGTAAATCAAGAGAGATATAAACTTACCGGAGCAAATATCACCATACACATTTACAAAAGAATTGATAATCCAACTTCCCTCTCCTGAAAAAAAATAGAGGTTGTCTCATACTAAAAATAAAGCTTCTCTGTCCACAGCACCAGCCACTTGTCCCTCTTTTTATGAAGCAAAGGAGGAGAACAAGAAAATCAATGAGGAGGGAAAGTGAGATGTTATACCAATCAGGTAGCAGCTTCTGCCTTATTTGCAGAGAGATGGCAAAACAGTCATATTATTAGACAGTGACAACCCACAGCCGAAGTACAGCAACCTGATACTTCCCTCTGGTGAAAGGCTGCCTGCCTTGTGGGGAGGTGGTTACCATCATGGTGAGCTCCCACACTTGGCTCCTTGCTAACAACTGCAAGCGCAGGGCTGCTGTGCGCAAGCAGGCTGCATCATGAAGAGAGCACCATCTCCCCTCTTACTCCGGGAGCCCCCTCCTCCCTCAACACAGCGCTTAGAAACACACTGGGAAACAAAAAGGAGCCAGGATTTTGTGGGTGAGGGGTGTGGGTGGGAAGTGGTGGTTTTACAAAATCCTGATGAATAGATTTGCATACATTAGGTAAATGTTTATATGTTTGTTAAAAAAAATGCCCTCATTTTTATGGAAATGCCTGGATGGTATGCATGAGACCCATTTGGGAGATTCCTGCACCACCCATAAATAATCATTAAGGGGATGGCACGGGAAGACTCTTCAGGCTCTGGCGACTGGAGAAGGGACAGATTACAACTTGGTTGCTCATTTGTCGCAGGAGTGCTTCTTAAAACCTTCTGCAAAATCGTAAACCTGAAAAGGTTTCTGAGGTTTAAACATAACCTGGGGTTGCTTTATCTACAAATGGGCTTCTGCAGGAGACTAGCTTGGCTAGTGCCAGGGGCTGAAATCATGGCATCTGGAAGCAACATGTTTTGGGAGGATTGGCACAGAATTCACGAAGAGCCTTCCATGCTCCCGTCACACTGGCTTCCGGAGGGTGATTTCTCTCAATGGCCTGTACGACAATGGCCCAAGAGACCTCCATACCTCGCCCCTTCCCATTCCCAATTTCAGGGCCCGCTCCGTACAGACACGGTGTTAGGTTAGCCCAGGTGTCTGTTTTATCTTTTGTGCGGTTGGTGATGGCCAGACCGAAACTCACCTTGACTGGCTATGTTTTTTATTGGTGGGTATTAATTCAGAATTTGTCCAGTCTTTCTTTGGGTTCCCCTCCTCCTCTGTCTCTGTCTGTGTCTTTCTCAAACACACATACACCACTACCACCACCACCACCGCCGCCGCACTGCATCACACCATCATTACCTCCACCACCTCCCTGATTCCCTTCCTTCCTTCTCTATTCATAGTAACAAATCAGTGGGCAGGGAAAGGGGGCTGGGCATGTGAGAGGTTGTAGGACCAAACAAATAAACAAACAAATAAATATGATGAGGAGTCAGGCAACCCGAGGTCTAGTCCTGAATCTCCACTGACTAGCCAAGTGACTTGAAGTTCCTTAAGATCTCTGAGCCTCAGTCTGTCTTCTGTTAAGGGGGCATGCTAACACCTCATGGTACCGTCAGTGGGGAAGTGTAGGGAACAAAAGGAAGATGGCCAAGGCAGTGCTTCCCAGCCCACCCTACACACAGACAACCTGGGATAAGCATCCTACAGCTGCATTTCTGCTCCAGCTTTGATCTGCTTGCTCCTTACACACAAGTCTTCAGAGTACTTATGAATGCTTCAAACTGCACACACCCCAGGGCCCCTTTGAAATTCTCATAGGAACCTTAAGCCCCTTTACTCCCTCTACCACCACCCCTCACCTGCCATTTGGAAAATCGCTGCATTTCAATGAGGGAGGGTACTCAAGGGAGTAAAATAAGCAAGTGAACACAGTCGAGGCAGAACAAAAAAGGCTAAGAACCACCAGGCATCTAAGTTCACACTCAGTAAGCATTTGTTGAATAAATGAATGCAAAATGGGGTCAAGGAGCAATGTCCCTGTGCTGAAGGCCGCAGTCCCTTCCAGGTGGCTGCTGGTGAGCAGTGTGAGGGCAGAGTTGAGAAGGCCGCAGTTCTAGGCACACACCCATAGAGGAGACTGACATTTACTAGTGTGTTCAGGGTGGAGAGTGAGTCAGTCTCATCAGTCTTGAATATCAAAAGCCCCATTTCAAGTGAAAGAAAGAAAATTGTTGTGTTCCACATTATAAGAGCGAACATTTCTTGAATACTTGTTGTCACCTACACTTCTAAGTGATTTCTTTTTTCTCTCCTTCTTCCTACTCTTCTGAGTTCTTTTCTTTCTTTCCCCCTTCCTTCCTTTTTTCCTACCATCCCTCCTTCCTTCCTTCTTTCCTCCCTTCCTTTGTCCTTCCCTTCCTCCTGTTTTTCTCTCTCTTCCTTCCTTCCTTCCTTCCTTCCATCCCCCACCTCTTTCTTTCTTTCTTTCTTTCTTTCTTTCTTTCTTTCTTTCTTTCTTTCTTTCTTTCTGAGTGGATTACCTTAAGTGGGCATCACAAAACTAAGATGAGTTACTATTTTCTTTCCAGTTTACCAGAGAGGAAATCAAGACCCAAAGAGTTAAGCAGCCTATTCAAAAGTACACAGTCTACTAATTGGTACAGCCAAGATTTGAACCTCAGTGGGATGCCAGACAGCAAGCTGTTAACCATGCCACTCTACATGATTGTACCTATACTTTTATTTATTTAGTCTACAAGGTATGAGTAATCCACATACACACACACAGACCCTGAAATAACTCCATTGCTCTTCCCACTGTGTGCATTCACATTGTAGAGACTGGGAACCCTGGTGTAGACAGAAGGTCTACAAGCTGATGAGTCCCACACCCAATCTCTGTTAATTTTAAATGGACTTGGCCATCTTATTAACATCCTGGGAGAGGGGAGGCATGAGGCTCAGTCTTGGGATTGCTAGCAGTCTGTTCAATGACCCTGTGTGTTCCCTAACGTGTCCTTGTTTCAGTTTTTCTCATGCTTAAATTGAACATTTTCCACTAAATGATTTCTAAAGGCTTTCCTGGGTCAACTTTGACTAGATAAGAATCTAAGACTAAAAGTTCATTTCTAATCTGCTGGTTGAATTACATTTTTCTGCCCCATATTTTGTGCCAAATAAGCCATTACCATTCTCTACATCTCCCTTGCTACCACCCTACCATCAATCATCTCTCCCAATGCAACAGACTCCCAACAGGTCGTCCTTTTGCTCTTATCCCTATAAATTATTCTCCATATATTATTCAGATTGAGCTATTAAATGTATAAATTAAGTTATTTCACTCATCTGAGAAACTGAGTTCAATAGTTGTCTAGTAGGTTTAAAGTAAAACTGAAATTCTTTATCATGGCTGCAAAGCCTGATGCGTTCTGGCTCCTGTATACCTTTTTGTTTCCATCTGATTTCAACCCTCTCCCTCCCTATTCTTCAGCCACATGGGCCTTCTCTACTTTTGTACTTGCTATTCCTTCTGCCTGGAACATTTCTTCCTTAGATCTTTGCCTATTATCTCTTCCTCTGTCATTCACTTCTTAGCTATACTCTGCTCTGTAGAGGGTCCTTCTTCCCTGACCATCTACCTTAAACAACAACGACAAGGACAACAACACCCACAAAACTCTCTTTCCCAGCCAGCTCATTTCACATTACCCTGTTTTATTATTTCTTTAATTGTCATTGGTGCATGTGGAGATGTGGGTTTTGGGGGTACTTCATACTGCCTGTTATGTCCTTGTTTATTTATTGCTTATTTAATTGATTACCTTCCTTCACTAGGAGATAACCTCTATGAAAGTAGGAAACTTGTTTTGCTCAATACTATATCCTTGGCATTTAACAGAGTACTTGGCACACAGCAGGTACTCAATTGATATTTGTTGGAATAAACAAATGTACAAGTAAATGAATCAATCAGCATGAAAACAAGTTAGGCCTGAGACAAAGGCAAAGAAACCTAAGTTCATAAAAGAAGCTTAGCCTTGGGGCATCTGGGTGGCTCAGTAAGTTAAATGTCTGACTCTTGATTTTGGCTCAGGTCATGATCTAATGGTGGCGAGATCGAGCCCTGCATTGCATTCTGTGTAGGGTGTGGAACCTACTTAAGAGTCTCTCTTTTTCTTCCTCTACCCCTCCCCGGCTTGCAGGTGCTCTCTCTCTCTTTCTCTCTCTCTCAAAAAAAAAAAAGATAAATAAAACAAAATAAAATAAGAGAAGCTTAGCCTTGAAATTCAGGGCAGGTGAACAACGGTGATATAATCATTCATATTAATGGACATAGACAGTTTTTACCTCCTCACCCAGGAAACACTCTTGAAAGACTTCAGATTTCAGCATCATATTAAGTCAGGTCATGTCAAAGATAGTGGAGAACTCCTATTGTGAACCACACTGATCCGATGTTTTATAGAAACTTGGGTTCCCAGGCAGGGTTCAGTTCACTTAGGCCCATATAGAGAACCTGATCTTTGGATGCCTGACTGTACTTTTGTCATTAGAGAGCAAGTAGTCCAGTCAGCTAGCCCCTTCAACTGTCCTTACCTTCCAATTTATCAGACAGTTCAGACAGTTGGCTCTCACTCTCTAACATGCCATTGGAACTGACAAAAATAAAGCCATATGCCATTATGTGAGGGTTCTTTTTTGAAAAGTAATATTAACATTGTTGCTACTGCCTTAAACATAACATTACCCATTATTAGGCTATTAAAATAGAAGTACAGTGTTTTCTAAATTGAGTATTTATAGAGAAGGTTAAGTAGATTAAAATAATCTGTGAGTCTCTGAAAATCTCATTAGCAATGCTAATTTCCAATATGGTCCAATCTTCAGCTCTGATCTTTCAACTGAGCATGGCCTTCAGATAGCTTCAAACACATTTTTTTTTTCTTTGAACTGGAAAGCTTGTCTCTCCTTTGGTGGATACACCGTCTGGTGGCGGTAACAGCTCCTCTCCCTTACAGCTTCTATTCTTAAACATCTGGCCTCTCATTAGGCGTCCTTTCAGGCTTACCTGCTTCAGGGTTAGACAGTAGGAGACCTAGCTTTCTAAGTATTTAGCAAACACAGAGAGGAAAATTCCAGCACCATAAGGATCTCTTTCTCCCTGTGGGGGAAGGGAGGTAATCAAAGGCAAGAAGACTACTCTCACCATACCAATAAAAGGACCAAGACAATTAGCTAAGTTTCTTCCATTTTGCGTCCAAAACAATTTAAACTCTTTTCAAGCTGTAGCAGTGAGAGCACTTAAAATCAATCCACTTAGGGAACAGCCTTGACATCTTTAATGGTGCCTTCCTTGCTCTGACTGAGCACAACTTCTACCTGCATAAAATGTAATTTATTCTAATGTGAACAGGTACATAAAGTCAGGGCAGAACCTTCTAAACTCCTTGTCTTTTATTTCCCTTGTAAGAAAAAGAGTATTTTTCTCCAACTCTGTGTCTTTTCCTTTTCAAATATCTAATGAAACAAAATAAAATCAGTATCACTTGAACACATTTATTAGGTCATTAACTTTCCTCACTAGAGTTAAGGCTGGATAAAAGAATCTGAACATAGAAGAGAAGTTTGTAGAAGCAAAAGAAGCTAAGAAATATAAGTGGCACAAGATTTGAGGAGTGTTAGGATATTGGGTTGGAAATGTAGTCCCACCTGGGAGGGAAAAGGAGACAAAATGGTAGTTAAAATGGCGAATCAAACATGTTCAAGACCTATTTTCTGAAGATCAATAATCTAAGTTCTTATAAGGGAGGATAATATCTTACTTATTTCCAGGTCTTCAGCCCAGAGCAAAGTGCTTGACACAGAGCAGCCAAACAACGATGATTTGCTTAACGAGGGATAGAAAGAATCATCTAGGGGCAGAATATGTATGGTTAAGGGCACTCCCCTTTAGGAAGGTATTGTGCTGGTCAGCTTGTTTTTCCTTCTAGATCCCCTTTTCTACCTACTCTGTGCCCCAGCAGGCTGACCTAAATGACCAACATCAGTGAGCAACCTTTCTTCACGTCATCCCAAAGGGAGGTGCAGGCAATGGGAAGTACAGTCAGATTGGAGTGGGAGGAAACTGAGGGCTGGGTATTTATTCTTTAGATCCCTCTGGATGGGTCACTGATTGGTTACATCCCTCTGGCAAAAGCCACAGGTGATGTGAGGTTGCCTTGTCCATAAAGTTTTTCTGTCTCTCTCTCTCTCCCCACAGTTGACCATTCCTGCCTTGGATGGTTACAGCTTCTCTTAGTTAGTTATTAGATATGGCACACGCACCTTCCCTTTCTGTTTCAGTCAAACCCTGCCCACATTTTTTAAATTCACCTCTTTTTAAAAATTCCCCTCAATTAGTCAGTTTGAGTGCCTTAGCTCTTTCCCACCTGGAACCTGGCTATACAAACAGGTGGATTTGAGCTCCAGTTCTCTACCTTACTATTTATGTAGTCTTATTCCAAGCCCTCACCTATAAAATTGGCTACCTGAAAACTAATGCATACAGACTGCTAAGTACCTAGGAAACATTTGAGATATAACAACAATAATGACAGTTATAATCTTGATTGTGATGATCTTTGCCACCTTCTGTTTGCTTTATAGACATCAATGCACAGCTCTTTCATTTTTCCTCTAGAGAGAAGAGCTTATCATGTTTTGGAAAGGAAAAGAGAGCCTATGCTCTGTTCATAAAGATAGAGCAGAATTTCCTTCCTGAATATGAGGAAATAGAGAAATGACACTGAAGCATATGGGTTAAAGCAAATAAATATTTGTTGAAAATTGATTTTGAAAGTTGGTATTTCTAAATGTTCATAGAACACTAGTCAATCCACTCAGCCTACAGAGCAAGTACATGGACAGTTGCATTTTTCTGATACTTGGTGAAGGACAGTTTATGGATTCCTGGATGTCCATCCATGATCTCCTGGGCCTTGGGCAAAAACTCTACATTTATTATGTACTGGGTAATCTTCTGCATTCATTTCTGCTCTAATTAAATTTTCCAAGCCAATGGGGTTGCTTAGTCCCATTCAATATCTCAGAAAGTTTATGACTCTGAAGAGAAAAGGACTCAGGTTTTACATATCACAGCTGAAGCCCACCTGAAGGCTCATGTTTTTTTTTTTTTTTAATGTTTTATATATTTCTGAGAGAGAGAGAGCATGAGCAGGGGAGGGTCAGAAAGAGGGAGATACAGAATCCGAAACAGGCTCCAGGCTCTGAGCTGGCTGTCAGCACAGAGCCCGACATGGGGCTCAAACCCACAAACTGCGAGATCATGACCTGAGCTGAAGTCAGACACTTAACCGACTGAGCAACCCAGGCGCCCCAAAAGGCTCATGTTCTTAACAGGGAAGAACAGTCCTCAAGTCCACAGAAACTTTCTTAATTTACTAAAGTGAGAGGGCAATCATTCATTAGCCTAAAGATTTCAGCTCAACGACTACTTATGGGGTGTGTGCTATATGCCAGGCATGTGCTAAGTTCTACAGATTTGGTTGTGAAGAAGGTACATATAGTCCCTTCCCAAAATGAACTTATGATCCTTCTGATTTTTCTGCATAAGATCCTACATGGTGTTTAAAATATGACCATAAACGAATACCTGTAAAATTCTTGTACATACTGGAATATAGAAGGCACATTCAAACGACCAAAACATTTCAACTCACAATATAATTATAAGGATAATCTTTAAAAAAATTTAGGGGTGCCTGGATCAGTCAGTTAAGTGTCTGACTCTTGATTTTGGCTCAGGTCATGATCTCATGGTTGTGGGACTGAACCCCACATTAGGCTCCTGGCTGACAGTGTGAAGCTTACTTGGGATTCTCTCTCTCCTTCTCTCTCTCTCTCTCTCTCTCTCAAAAATAAATAATTAGGGGTGCCTGGATGGCTTAGCTGGTTAAGCACCTGCATCTTGATCTCAAACCAGGTCATCATTTTGTGGTTCCTGAGTTCGAGCAACACATCGGGGATTCTCTCTCTCAGCCCCTCCCCTGCTTGTTTGCTTGCTCTCTCTCTCTCTCCCTCTCTCTCAAAAATAAACATTAAAATAATCTTTAAAAAAAGAAAGCCTTTAAAAATAATTAAACACTAAAAAAAGAAAGAAGTTTTTGGGCATAGTTGACATACAATGTTACATTTGTCTCAGGTGTACAACACGGTGATTCAACTTCTCTTTATATGTTATGCTATGCTTACCACAGGTGTATCTACCATCTGTCACCATACAACACTATTACAATATATAAGGATAATCTTTAATATCATAGCTTAAAGCTGAATGCCAAGAATGCTATGGAGATGCTCTTTGGCACCCAGTGGAGGTGGGAAGATGGTGTAAGGGGCTCCATCTTCTCTCCTAGAAATCAATCCACTGTTGGCTGCTCTATATCCCAGACTTCCATACAGGACGGCACTTGAACACAAAGTTCACATCTTAAACAAAAAAGCATGGAGAACTACTGATCTAATGGAGAAATTTGGCAATTGTCATTTCCTGCAGTGAATCTTTCTAATACAAATAAAGATGCTAATATTTATTCCCGTCTATTAGCCTAAGCTCTGTTCATGAACTATCGCATCTGATTATCATTCAACCCTGTGAATACAGAATCTATTATTATCTTCATTTTACAAATGAGGAAGCTAAAGTTTAGTGCAGTTCAAGAACTTGCCCTAGTCTGCACAGCTAAAAAGTGTTAGAGCTAGGGTTTGAAGTGGGGTTGTCTGACTCAAAAGTCTTGATTGTAAATCTCCTTATTACTTGCCTTGTTAATGTGTTTATCATATACAGGTGGGCAGCTGAACATCGAGTCTCTGACTGAGTACTCATTGGAAAGCAAAAGCAATGATGTATCTGAATTGGATAATTTCTGGTGATCACACCTGCTGTTCCAGTGTAGGGCATTAAAAGCGGTTCCAGGATAAACCTCTGGACAGTACAATCCTTCTTCCTGCTATCTTACATGGCCCAATATTGGTTTGCACACAGTAGGTACTAAATGTGTCTTTGCTAAATAATTAAAGAAGAAGAAAAAATGGATAAGCTTGCTTAAGCCTGTATTCGTAATTCTATTCGGAAGAGCAAAGATGCAGCTCTCTGTTTTCCTCCTATCATTTTTTTATAATAGAGAGAGCTCCATCGACAAATAGATGGCTTACAAATTTGACTGTTCCTGACACATATTTCTTAAAGCCTGGTGTGGAACCACAAGATGAATAGTTGTTGCCATGATTAAGGATTAAGACTTTATATCACAAAGAATCCCTGAGGTCCATTTTTTGCGTAAATCTTGTTAGCACTCTAATAAGAGCGAGAAGAAAAACATGAAGATCGTTTTCAATAATCTTGCCCAGTACACTGAATATGAATAGTAAATTAGATCAAGAGCTACGTGAGATTTTCACTGATGATTTCCCTATGAAGGGAGGTTTCAGAGCCAACTGTGTGCACTTGTGTGACCCTTTTAGCCTTTTCTAAACTTCAATTTCTTCACCTGTAAAATGGGAATGATAATGCTGAGTTACATAAGTGACACCCAGAAGGCAGCCTGCTGGTAATTATAACAACATAAGTGACATGCATTCTCTCTCCCTGCTAATGCAAGCTAGATCTAAGAATCAAATGCCTGCAAAATGGCTTTCTGGTTTTCCTTTCCTTCCCAAAAAATTGAGTTAAAATCCCTCTGTTAAACCAGCATGCTTCCAAAAACCAGAACAAATTACAGGTCTTAATAAATAAAATAGGGCCCAGGTAGGAAAGAGGATAAAATCTGTCTCCCTCCACGCAGCTTTCCAAATGTAGAATTTATAACATGAGTGTTTTCACACTAGTTCCAAGGACACTAATCATGGTCTATTTGGTTATGATTCCATCCAAAAGCATTCTCCCCACTCTCTGCTCAGCCCCCACCTTCAGCCCCAATCTTATGGATGTATATAGTTATGATGCTGTGCAGGAAGAGAATGGAGCTGGTCATAGGGACCTGGGGCATTATTTTGAGGGCTTATGAAATCTTTGAAAAACCTCTCTTTTGCCTTGAGTATGTCTTACACCAGAAGGTGTCTTTGGATTCCTACGATACAGGATTTGGCCATTTAGCTTAAAGCAAGTCTTTGTTAACCAATAAAATCCATTTGGCCAATAAAATTTCCTGCAATATTACTAACCAAAAATTAAAAAATCCCTCTTATCTGGAAGATGCCTTTGCATTTTTATAGTTTTCCCTAATGCCTGGATTCAGAGCTTGTACAAGAAGAGATGCTACAATCTTGGCTATCTCACAGGTCACCTGTGACGCCAACGAGGGACAGTTCCTATGGAAGTACTTTGAGAACTGAAATTGGCAAAACCAACTGGAGTTCCTGTTAGTCGCTATGCTCAGCGTCTCCCTCCATAACTATTCTTCCCCTGACAGTTGATTATTTATTACCGCAGACCTGCTTAGAACGGTTCAAAATGCCATGTGCACTCACACAGAGAGAAACCAGTTTTCTCCCTCAGCTGTGCATCTATTTTTAAAATAGAATGCTTTACCAATGTCTTCCTTAAAATGTTAGTTCCTTCTCAAGCCATTCCCAAGTTGTTACATGATACAAATTAAGAGAGTGAATCTGAAGAACAGGACATTCTGATATTTCCAGAATGTCACTTATCTCAACTCCAAGAGCAGCTCTTTTCCTCTCATCTCTATGTAAATTGTGGAGACAGAAACTCCCTGGAAGGGGCTATAACACAGCTTGTTCTGACATTAGTTGGAGGAGGAGAGTCGGCCTGAGATTCAGTGTGTTGTTATGACACTACAATGCTCTGAGATCCGGATCCTGGAGATGGAAGCTACTTAGCAGTATGGTTCTCACACCTGACTGCACCTCTGAGTCACCTGGGCAGCTTATAAAAACCATGAATTATCAGTTCCAAACTCAGACTCCCTGAATCAGAATCCAGGAGAGCCCTCAATGACCTCTTGCCAGTGTGAGTTGAACAGGGCACAGGTGTGAGAGAACCTCTACATGGTACACAAAGCCAGTGCTTGAATCAAGTTATGGTCCCCAAGGCCGTTGTCGCTTGTTACAGAAGATGAGTCCCATATTCAGCAAAGGCTCTGAGTAGGAAGAGGCGTCTTATCTCCAGGGAGAAAGGCTGCCTTCTGGAATCTATTCCAAGGATTTGGAGGCATGCTTCATGAGCCCTCATGTCCCCCTCTCCTCATACCTCTTTCCTGTCTTGGGTCTTGTCTTCTCTTTGAGGAAGCAGGTGCTCACTCACACAAATGAGAGGAGAAAACCATTATAGAAGTAATGACAGTAACAATCACAGCTGATAACTACATGCCAGGCCCTGTCTAAATACTTCATACAGATTACCCCCATTTAATCCTCCTTAAAATACAACAAACTAAAAACTCCAAGTCCAATGACCACCAGAAATGCTCCCTGAAACATTTCCTAGCAGCAGCTTGGCTTCTGCTCACTTGCCTCAAACCCTCCCTCTCTACATCAGTTTACCAACTCTGCTGGCCCATGGAGCACAAGTAACCGTAAGCAATGCTACCTTGGTTGCCCTTTCCCTCAGGGCTCCTCCTGACCAAGGATATAAGTGCAAGCAGTTTCTTTGGAAAGTGATTCCAGAAAAGGGAGTAGAGATTGAGACAGGGAAGCCAAGGTAATGCATTAATGAACAGATAACCACAAGGTGCAGGAAGCTGGTGCTTCTCACCTCCAACTCCCTTCCCTTATTGGCTCCCACAAGCATTAAATCTCCTCCTCTGCATTTCCTGCGTATCCTGCCAGATGGCCTAAAGTCCTCAGGCTGAGGGATCCAGTCCCTGCAGGAGGACATGAGGTCCTGTGTGAGATCACCAAGTGCCATGTGCATAAGGCAAGGCCTTGACAGTGATCGCTGCAATGCCTACAGGTACAGTTGAAAGGCCCACATCACAAGTAGGGAGGGAAAAAAGGAAAGAAAGAAACCATGACATTTTTATGAGGGCTCCGAGGAAAGACTGTGTTGCTTCTGGCTCTACTTTGTCTGCAGGACTTGCCTTTGTATTTGTTTTGTTTTTAATGGGCTTGGTGATTCAGGTAACAGACAGGCTACTCTTTCCAGTCATTTGCTTTAATGCTTCTGCCCATTTGCTAATGCTGTTCCCTGCAATAGGATGCCTTCACTTTTCTTCTTGGATAACAATGACCCCACCTGCCCTTCGAAGGCCAGGGAAAGTATCACTACTATCCTTTTAAGTTTTCTCATTTACAGACCTTTTTCTCCCTGGGTCACAATGAGCCATCTTCATGTTTGTCTCCCCACTTTAATCGAATATTTTGCAAGTGATAGGTGTTCAATAAATGTCTATTGATTAGATGGATAGGCCATTTCTAAATAAAGAGATTTCACACTTACATATGATTTCCCTTCAGACACTGGGATATGGCTGTGGCTGTAGAAGGGATATCTTGTTCCCTCTGTGCATTTTCAAAATTTTGTTACTTCACTGTTATTGATTTCTGCCATTTTCCTCTCTGTTTTTCATAAGTGCTATTGCTGTTTGTTTGCAATGCTGGCTCAAATATGTTTTATTTTTGAAGTGGTACAGGTGAGTTGAGAAATCCACTAGGTCAGTGACCTAACATTCCTGAAGATAGAGAGAAATAGAGAAGCATTCTGGCTCTGCTAGGCTGTGCCCACAGCTTCACAAATCACCCTCCATTTTCAGAAACAAATAAGGACTCGTTCCCTGTTGGAGATTTGTTATTTGGTTTGTAAACTCCTATGCATCCTTCACAACCCAGTTCACTTGTCATCCATTCTGTGAACTGGAAAAGACAGATGATGACATCTGTGGGTCACTTACTCTCCTATAGGCACTGTGTAAGGCATTTCACTTATGTTCTTTTGATTTATTCTTCCAATACTACTTTAAAGCAGGAGTGGGCCACATTTTCAGAAATGAAAAGTGGGCTAAGCAAAAACCTAAGCTAATATGTGATGAAATCAAGATTTGAATCCAAGTCTCTCAGACAACACATACTTTTTGCTAGTCCTTATAGCCGACCATATCCTTTACATAACACACTTTTTTTTCATGTATCTATGTCTTCATTCAGGTTTATTGTGAAGATAGACTTATTAATGTACATATATCTAGCATTGTGTGTGCCTGTGAGCATCCTCAGTGCAGAAAAGAATAAAAGAAAGTATGGAACGAGTGAAAAAACTCACCTCATGACCAAAAATCAAATGTAAAACTGAGTCAGTGCTTTGAAAAAGTTCAAAATTTATGTGGCAAACTAACCTTTAACAAAGTCAGGTGAAGGCATTCCTAATGTCCCGTGCACAACTGGCCCATCTGGAAGGCACTTATTTTATTTATCTATTCAGGTCACTTATATCTTGACCTCCTCAACTCCTGGCCATGAGCCAAGCCTTTGGATTCCCAATAATCTGGCTCTTGTCTGCCTCTGTAAATGGGCAAGTACCAGGAAATAATCAGCTGAAGGGCAAGTCACCAGGCTTCTGTATGCTACAGATAACACACCGTACTCAGATTAGAGGCCTTCTGGCCCTTACTCAGTACATAATTACTTTTACTCTACAAATAATCCTAATAAAGTTTTTTTTCCTAAGACAACAGCATATTGGAAGAAACCAAGTAAAATGGAACAAACCATCAGACACAGGCACAATTAGACCTCGTGGGAGCAAAGGAGAACACAGAAGTAAATAAATAAGAACTTGAAAGCATAAATTCTCAGAATATTTTATGTAAGGACAAAGAAACCTTGGTCTGCTCCACAGCCTCTGAAAATGGCATTGCATAATGGTAAAAAAAAACAAAAAACAATATTGTTAAAAACTGTTAAAATGTTTTCTATCAATTCTTCTAAAGCACAAAGACATGAACAACTTATACTTTTAAAGAATTACTTCTATTCAGAATAGTTACAAAAACCTTAAAATAGCTTTTTTTAAAAACCTGAAATTTTGGTTCTTACAAGAGTAAAACTTCAACTATCAGAAATCATAGAAAGAAGTGATTCACTTAAGAAATAAGTGTTCCCTAGGGGTTCCAGAGATTGCTGAAGTGTTACAGCCTTGTGAAGGTGCCAGCCCTTGTAATATGCAGAGTGTGCAGAAATGCTAGGAATAATTGTGTGTCTTACAGCTAGATTCCACTTGAGAACCAAGGCTATTGGATGTCTCTTAGAGAACTACCGAGCTCTGGAAGTGTGAGGATCTTTACATTGCTAATCACCTGCGTGCACTACAGGACAAAAGCCTATATTCGTTTATGCTATGCAAATTTCTGATACAATTCTCAGTAGAGTGAGTAATGGAGTTGTTGATCTTATTCTTACCATGGCTTTCCTTATTGTCTTTTTGTTGTTGTTGTTGTTGCTTTCATTGTTTATTGCCCTGACAATGCTACACCTACCTCCTTGAAACAATAAAGATATAGAAGAAAAAGAAAAAAATACCTTCAGCCCTAACTTGCCAACAAATCAGTTTTTATATTCGCACATGCCTTCTATTTCTTATATACATATGTGGTACACTGATTGCAAAAGTGACTCTCTTATTCCTTTTCCTGTATCCACACTCATTCAGTGTGACTTTGCAGCTCTTCTTGTGCATGAGGTAGAACCTATTTCTGCATTCCTTGAATCTAGGGTCTCCTTATAACTTACTTTGGCCAGTTACTTTGGCCAGTGGAATGTGGAAGAAATGAAGTTGCACCTGTTCTGAGTCTAGCTCTCAAATTGCCTTGTAGTTTCCACTCTCTTTCTTAAAACTTTTCCCAGTAAGTATGAGAATAAGCCTGGGATAGCTTGTTGAATGACACATAAAAGACACATGGTCTGCCTGTCCCCACTGCCCAGCCAAGAGCCAGCTGACCACTAAAGCATGTCAATTAAGTCACCAGTATGTATCCCGGCCAACTTGTCAACTGACTTTAGACACAAGACCAAGCCCAGATGATCACCAGCAAGTTTGTTGTGGTTTGTTGTAAGCACTGAGTTTTATGTGGCTTGTTATGCAACAATAGCTGATACAATATGCATGCATTTAGTTGACCTAATGGTAATTATGTTTTAAATGTTTTTTAATGGCTATCTAGTATGTCATATAGTGGATATACAACAGCTAATTTAAATGTTTCCTCTGGGGGGCACCTGGGTGGCTCAGGAGGTCACGGTTTGTGAGTTTGAGCCCTGGGTCGGGCTCTGTGCTGACAGCTCAGAGCCTGGAGGCTGGTTGGGATCTGTGTCTCCCCCTCTCCTCCCCTGCTCATGCTTTCTCTCTCTGTCTCTCAAAAATAAATAAACATTAATAAAATAAAAAATAAATATTTCTCTGCTGTCAGATTTTTAAATAATCTATAGTTACTTAGAAAAGGCAAGATGGAATGCAATAAGCATAGGTTATTGGTCTTCTGGTTTGCTATAATAGCTCATAGAACTCAGGAAAACACTTTACTTACTATTACTGGCTTATTATAAAGATATTATAAAGGAACAGCCTATTGAAGTACTTAGGGTAAGGTCCAGAAGGGTCCTAAGCACAAGGACATTTGTCACTGTAGAACTGGGGGTGCCACCCTCCCAGCACATAGATGCATTCACAAACCCAGAAGCTCCCTGAACCCCATCTTTTAGGGGTTTTTATAGAGGTCTCCTCATGTAGACATGATCTGTTATTAACTCAGTTCCCCATCCACTCTCCATTCCCTGGAGGGTGGGGGGTGGGGCTGAAAGTTCCAAGCTTCTAATCAAGGTCTGGTCTTTCTAGCAACCGGCCTCCATCCTGAAGCTGTCTAAGGGTCTGCCAAGACTCGCCTCATTAGAACAAAATATATTATCCAAGAAATTCCTCCTATCACCCAGAAAATTCCAAGGGATTTAGGAGACATTTATGTAAGACATTCCTATCATCCCAGTTACCCAGGAAGTTATAAGATTTTAGGAGCTCTGTACATGGGACCAGGGATGAAGGCCAAATACATATATTTCTTGTGATATCACAATATCGGAAGTTAAATATAAATAAGCAAGCAGACAGACAACAATGGAGGTAAAGAAAACCAGTAGCTAGAGGTAATTGTGGATTTATTCAGTTTCCATCTCTTGAGGTGAGAAGAATGAGGAATCGGGGCCCTGTAGCAGTAGAAGTGACCTGGACCTTGCAAAGCAGAAATTATCACTCTGGTGGGTATCAAACACTAGCGCATGGCAAGAGCTATGTGGGCTATATAAGAATGAGCTAATGAACTTGTTTAATATGCAGATGCTGAAGCCACAGAGCCAGAGATTCTGTTTCAGGAGATCTGGAGCTGGACCTAAGAATCTGTAGGTTTTGAGATTTCCCCCGGGGAGAGTCTGATTCACAGCTAGGGAAACCACTGCCTTATTATTCACCCACTGGTCATTTTTCAGGTGGGAGATGAAGGATTAAAAAACAAAAAAGGATTAAACAAGAAGCTCAAAGCTCCCTAGGGAGTCAATCAATGAATGGCTGAGCTGGGACTAGAGCTCAGGCCTGGAGATTTCTGAGCCAGGGTTTCACATGACATGCAACTAGGACAGTTCTCCTGAGTTCGTCAAAAGACAGAAATCTGCTGAGACCCTTGTTCTAAGTGCTTACTTTCCCTGAAGCCAGCTTCTTCCTCATCTGAGTCAATACATACTTTACTCCCCAGGGAAATGATTAATGTGAATACATGTTTTATTCTTTTTAAAAAAAATTTTTAACATTTATTTTTTTAGAGACAGAGACAGATCATGAGCAGGGGAGGGGCAGAGAGTGAGGGACACACAGAATCGGAAGCAGGCTCTAGGCTCTCAGCTATCAGCATAGAGCCTGATGTGGGGCTCAAACCCACGAACTGTGAGATCATGACCTGAGTCAAAGTTGGACACTCAACCGACTGAGCCACCCAGGCGCCCCTACATGTTTTATTCTTAACTGAGAACATGTCCTCTGAACTGTAACCAATGTAACTGACTTTCTGACAAGTTGAAATATACTAAGAAATGGTTTATCTTCTATAGTATATTAATATACAGCTCACTGTTAGCTTTCAAAAAAAAAAAGCAGTAAATCAAATCAAGGTAACAGATTCTTTTACATTTTATTGTCTCCTTGGGGCTTTGTAATACATTTTTTAGATAGAGAACTTATCACTCTATATAACTCATCCTTTCAAACAAATAGTATGAGACTTTCTTGGCCTTCCAAATTCGAGGTTTGGGAAGATACAATTCTGTCATAAGATTTCTTAAAAAAAAAAAAAAAAGACCATCAAAAT